>NW_028323016.1:42500-45000 GCF_047325235.1 Durio zibethinus | reverse complement strand
GGGGGTAACCGCCCGGACCAGGGCCCAACGTGTGCCGATGGTGGTCGAGGGAACCGCCCGCACCAGGGCCCAGCGTGTGCCGATGGTGCTGGGGGCAAGCGCCCGCCCCAGGGCCCAGCGTGTGCCGATGGTGCTGGGGGCAAGCGCCCGCCCCAGGGCCCAGCGTGTGCCGATGGTTATCGGGGCAACCGGCCGCACCAGGGCCCAGGGTCTGCCGATGGTGCTCGAGGCAACCGCCCGCACCAAGGCTCAGCATGTGCCGATTGTGATCGAGGCAACAACCCACACCAGGGCCCAGCTTGTGCCGATGGCGGTCGAGGCAAGTGCCCGTACCGAAGGGCAGCCTATGCCGATGATGGTCGATGCATGTGCCATCACCATGCGCCATCATGTGCCATTGATGGTCGAGGCCTTGGCCGAAGTTCGATTTTGAGCCACGGTGCCCATGCTTGGCTCCAGCATGTGCTGGTGCCGCATTTTTTTCACTCGGGACAGCATCGCCGGAGCATCGCCGGAGCATCGCCGGAGTACCGCCGGAGAACCTGACCGGCGGCATTGGGGTTCCGGCGATTGGGAGGGGGGCCGGGGGGGTGTGCGCACATGATGTGCGATGGGTGCTGGTACTTGGCCTTGTGTTGGCCCCCTATCCCTCATCAAACCTCTGAGAATTCACACCCCCTTAAAGAGCATTTGAGATTTTACAGGTTTGCTACCAGTAGCCGTTAAAGTGTCTGAAATGGGGACACTTTTTTCAAACGGTCACAAAATCTTCTCTACTTCGAGTTTTTAGCTGAATTTTTTTGTCCATGCCAACAAAAATAGAAGGATCATGCCTACAAAATTTGGGGCCAAAAATCCTTATAAAAAAATTTTAAAAAATCCCGAACCGCAAAAAGTTTCGAAAATCATGAAAAATAGAAAACGAGTCATCTTCCAACGAAACTTCACGTGAAGGCTTAGGGGACCATTGTATGAATTTACAAGCCATAAAAATGGCATTGGCACGGCAGAAATTTGAAGATGTGCCTAAACCCACCAGGGCCCAGCGTGTGCCGATGGTGCTCGAGGCAACCGCCCGCACCAGGGCCCAGCGTGTGCCGATGGTGCTCGAGGCAAGCACCCGCACCAGGGCCTAGCATGTGCCGACGGTGGTCGAGGCAACCGCCCGCACCAGGGCCGATAGTGTGCCGATGGTGCTCGAGGCAACCTGTCGCACCAGGGCCCAGCGTGTGCCGATGGTGATCGAGGCAACCTGCCGCACCAGGGCCCAGCGTGTGCCGATGCTGGTCGAGGCAAGCGCCCGCACCAGCGCCCAGCGTGTGCCGATGGTGCTCGAGGCAACCGACCGCACCAGGGCCCAGCGTGTGCCGATGGTGCTCGAGGCAACCTGCCGCACCAGGGCCCAGCGTGTGCCGATGGCGCTCGAGGCAAGCTCCCGCACCAGGGCCCAGCGTGTGCCGATGGTGCTCGAGGCAACCTGCCGCACCAGGGCCCAGCGTGTGCGGATGGTGCTCGAGGCAACCTGCCGCACCAGGGCCCAGCGTGTGCGGATGGTGCTCGAGGCAAGCGCCCGCACCAGGGCCCAGCGTGTGCCGATGGTGGTCGAGGCAACCGCCCGCACCAGGGCCCAGCGTGTGCCGATGGTGGTCGAGGCAACCTGCCGCACCAGGGCCCAGCGTGTGCCGATGGCGCTCGAGGCAAGCTCCCGCACCAGGGCCGAGCGTGTGCCGATGGTGCTCGAGGCAACCTGCCGCACCAGGGCCCAGTGTGTGCCGATGGTGCTCGAGGCTGCCGATGATGGTCGAGGCAACCTGCCGCACCAGGGCCCAGCGTGTGCCGATGGTGCTCGAGGCAAGCGCCCGCACCAGGGCCCAGCGTGTGCCGATGGTGGTCGAGGCAACCTGCCGCACCAGGGCCCAGCGTGTGCCGATGGTGGTCGAGGCAAGCGCCCGCACCAGGGCCCAGCGTGTGCCGATGGTGGTCGAGGCAAGCGCCCGCACCAGGGCCCAGCGTGTGCCGATGGTGGTCGAGGCAAGCGCCCGCACCAGGGCCCAGCGTGTGCCGATGGTGGTCGAGGCAACCGCCCGCACCAGGGCCCAGCGTGTGCCGATGGTGGTCGAGGCAACCGACCGCACCAGGGCGGAGCGTGTGCCGATGGTGGTCGAGGCAACCGCCCGCACCAGGGCCCAGCGTGTGCCGATGGTGGTCGAGGCTGCCGCCCGCACCAGGGCCCAGCGTGTGCCGATGGTGGTCGAGGCTGCCGATGGTGGTCGAGGCAACCTGCCGCACCAGGGCCCAGCGTGTGCCGATGGTGGTCGAGGCAACCGACCGCACCAGGGCCGAGCGTGTGCCGATGGTGCTCGAGGCAAGCTGCCGCACCAGGGCCCAGCGTGTGCCGATGGTGGTCGAGGCAACCGCCCGCACCAGGGCCCTGCGTGTGCCGATGGTGATCGAGGCAACCGACCGCACCAGGGCCCAGCGTGTGCCGATGGTGCTCGAG
>NW_028323016.1:30000-32500 GCF_047325235.1 Durio zibethinus | reverse complement strand
GGTCGAGGCAAGCGCCCTCACCAAGGCCGAGCGTGTGCCGATGGTGGTCGAGGCAACCGCCCGCACCAAGGCCCAGCGTGTGCCGATGGTGGTCGAGGCAAGCGCCCACACCAAGGCCGAGCGTGTGTCGATGGTGGTCGAGGCAAGCGCCCGCACCAGGGCCCAGCGTGTGCCGATGGTGGTCGAGGCAAGCGCCCTCACCAAGGCCGAGCGTGTGCCGATGGTGGTCGAGGCAACCGGCCGCACCAAGGGCCGGCGTGTGCCGATGGTGTTCGAGGCAACCGCCCGCACCAGGGCCCAGCGTGTGCCGATGGTGCTGGGGGCAAGCGCCCGCACCAGGGCCCAGCGTGTGCCGATGGTGCTGGGGGTAACCGCCCGCACCAGGGCCCAGCGTGTGCCGATGGTGCTGGGGGCAAGCGCCCGCACCAGGGCCCAGCGTGTGCCGATGGTGCTGGGGGTAACCGCCCGGACCAGGGCCCAACGTGTGCCGATGGTGGTCGAGGGAACCGCCCGCACCAGGGCCCAGCGTGTGCCGATGGTGCTGGGGGCAAGCGCCCGCCCCAGGGCCCAGCGTGTGCCGATGGTTATCGGGGCAACCGGCCGCACCAGGGTCCAGGGTCTGCCGATGGTGCTCGAGGCAACCGCCCGCACCAAGGCTCAGCATGTGCCGATTGTGATCGAGGCAACAACCCACACCAGGGCCCAGCTTGTGCCGATGGCGGTCGAGGCAAGTGCCCGTACCGAAGGGCAGCCTATGCCGATGATGGTCGATGCATGTGCCATCACCATGCGCCATCATGTGCCATTGATGGTCGAGGCCTTGGCCGAAGTTCGATTTTGAGCCACGGTGCCCATGCTTGGCTCCAGCATGTGCTGGTGCCGCATTTTTTTCACTCGGGACAGCGTCGCCGGAGCATCGCCGGAGCATCGCCGGAGTACCGCCGGAGAACCTGACCGGCGGCATTGGGGTTCCGGCGATTGGGAGGGGGGCCGGGGGGGTGTGCGCACATGATGTGCGATGGGTGCTGGTACTTGGCCTTGTGTTGGCCCCCTATCCCTCATCAAACCTCTGAGAATTCACACCCCCTTAAAGAGCATTTGAGATTTTACAGGTTTGCTACCAGTAGCCGTTAAAGTGTCTGAAATGGGGACACTTTTTTCAAACGGTCACAAAATCTTCTCTACTTCGAGTTTTTAGCTGAATTTTTTTGTGCATGCCAACAAAAATAGAAGGATCATGCCTACAAAATTTGGGGCCAAAAATCCTTATAAAAAAATTTTAAAAAATCCCGAACCGCAAAAAGTTTCGAAAATCATGAAAAATAGAAAACGAGTCATCTTCCAACGAAACTTCACGTGAAGGCTTAGGGGACCATTGTATGAATTTACAAGCCATAAAAATGGCATTGGCACGGCAGAAATTTGAAGATGTGCCTAAACCCACCAGGGCCCAGCGTGTGCCGATGGTGCTCGAGGCAACCGCCCGCACCAGGGCCCAGCGTGTGCCGATGGTGCTCGAGGCAAGCGCCCGCACCAGGGCCCAGCGTGTGCCGACGGTGGTCGAGGCAACCGCCCGCACCAGGGCCGATAGTGTGCCGATGGTGCTCGAGGCAACCTGTCGCACCAGGGCCCAGCGTGTGCCGATGGTGATCGAGGCAACCTGCCGCACCAGGGCCCAGCGTCTGCCGATGCTGGTCGAGGCAAGCGCCCGCACCAGCGCCCAGCGTGTGCCGATGGTGCTCGAGGCAACCGACCGCACCAGGGCCCAGCGTGTGCCGATGGTGCTCGAGGCAACCTGCCGCACCAGGGCCCAGCGTGTGCCGATGGCGCTCGAGGCAAGCTCCCGCACCAGGGCCCAGCGTGTGCCGATGGTGCTCGAGGCAACCTGCCGCACCAGGGCCCAGCGTGTGCCGATGGTGCTCGAGGCAACCTGCCGCACCAGGGCCCAGCGTGTGCGGATGGTGCTCGAGGCAAGCGCCCGCACCAGGGCCCAGCGTGTGCCGATGGTGGTCGAGGCAACCGCTCGCACCAGGGCCCAGCGTGTGCCGATGGTGGTCGAGGCAACCTGCCGCACCAGGGCCCAGCGTGTGCCGATGGCGCTCGAGGCAAGCTCCCGCACCAGGGCCGAGCGTGTGCCGATGGTGCTCGAGGCAACCTGCCGCACCAGGGCCCAGTGTGTGCCGATGGTGCTCGAGGCTGCCGATGATGGTCGAGGCAACCTGCCGCACCAGGGCCCAGCGTGTGCCGATGGTGCTCGAGGCAACCGACCGCACCAGGGCCGAGCGTGTGCCGATGGTGCTCGAGGCAAGCGCCCGCACCAGGGCCCAGCGTGTGCCGATGGTGGTCGAGGCAACCTGCCGCACCAGGGCCCAGCGTGTGCCGATGGTGGTCGAGGCAAGCGCCCGCACCAGGGCCCAGCGTGTGCCGATGGTGGTCGAGGCAAGCGCCCGCACCAGGGCCCAGCGTGTGCCGATGGTGGTCGAGGCAACCGCCCGCACCA
>NW_028323016.1:15000-20000 GCF_047325235.1 Durio zibethinus | reverse complement strand
GGCATGTGCCCGCAACAAGGGCCAACGCGAGCCGATGGTGGTCGAGGCAACCGCCCGCACCAGCTCGAGGCATGTGCCCACACCAAGGCCCGGCATGTATCGATGGTGTTCGACGTAGGGGCCATCTTCTGCTGATGGTGGTCGAGGCAAGAGCCCGCACCAAGGGCCAGCGTGTGCCCATGGTGCTCGAGGCAACCGTCCGCACCAGGGCCCAGCGTGTGCCGATGGTGGTCGAGGCAACCGCCCGCACCAGGGCCCACCGTGTGCCGATGGTGCTCGAGGCAACCGCCCGCACCAAGGGCCGGCTTGTGCCGATGGTGTTCGAGGCAACCGCCCGCACCAGGGCCCAGCGTGTGCCGATGGTGGTCGAGGCAACCGCCCGCACCAAGGCCGAGCGTGTGCCGATGGTGGTCGAGGCAAGCGCCCGCACCAGGGCCCAGCGTGTGCCGATGGTGGTCGAGGCAAGCGCCCTCACCAAGGCCGAGCGTGTGCCGATGGTGGTCGAGGCAACCGCCCGCACCAAGGCCCAGCGTGTGCCGATGGTGGTCGAGGCAAGCGCCCGCACCAAGGCCGAGCGTGTGCTGATGGTGGTCGAGGCAAGCGCCCGCACCAGGGCCCAGCGTGTGCCGATGGTGGTCGAGGCAAGCGCCCTCACCAAGGCCGAGCGTGTGCCGATGGTGGTCGAGGCAACCGGCCGCACCAAGGGCCGGCGTGTGCCGATGGTGTTCGAGGCAACCGCCCGCACCAGGGCCCAGCGTGTGCCGATGGTGCTGGGGGCAAGCGCCCGCACCAGGGCCCAGCGTGTGCCGATGGTGCTGGGGGTAACCGCCCGCACCAGGGCCCAGCGTGTGCCGATGGTGCTGGGGGCAAGCGCCCGCACCAGGGCCCAGCGTGTGCCGATGGTGCTGGGGGTAACCGCCCGGACCAGGGCCCAGCGTGTGCCGATGGTGCTGGGGGCAAGCGCCCGCCCCAGGGCCCAGCGTGTGCCGATGGTGCTGGGGGCAAGCGCCCGCCCCAGGGCCCAGCGTGTGCCGATGGTTATCGGGGCAACCGGCCGCACCAGGGCCCAGGGTCTGCCGATGGTGCTCGAGGCCACCGCCCGCACCAAGGCTCAGCATGTGCCGATTGTGATCGAGGCAACAACCCACACCAGGGCCCAGCTTGTGCCGATGGCGGTCGAGGCAAGTGCCCGTACCGAAGGGCAGCCTATGCCGATGATGGTCGATGCATGTGCCATCACCATGCGCCATCATGTGCCATTGATGGTCGAGGCCTTGGCCGAAGTTCGATTTTGAGCCACGGTGCCCATGCTTGGCTCCAGCATGTGCTGGTGCCGCATTTTTTTCACTCGGGACAGCATCGCCGGAGCATCGCCGGAGTACCGCCGGAGAACCTGACCGGCGGCATTGGGGTTCCGGCGATTGGGAGGGGGGCCGGGGGGGTGTGCGCACATGATGTGCGATGGGTGCTGGTACTTGGCCTTGTGTTGGCCCCCTATCCCTCATCAAACCTCTGAGAATTCACACCCCCTTAAAGAGCATTTGAGATTTTACAGGTTTGCTACCCGTAGCCGTTAAAGTGTCTGAAATGGGGACACTTTTTTCAAACGGTCACAAAATCTTCTCTACTTCGAGTTTTTAGCTGAATTTTTTTGTGCATGCCAACAAAAATAGAAGGATCATGCCTACAAAATTTGGGGCCAAAAATCCTTATAAAAAAATTTTAAAAAATCCCGAACCGCAAAAAGTTTTGAAAATCATGAAAAATAGAAAACGAGTCATCTTCCAACGAAACTTCACGTGAAGGCTTAGGGGACCATTGTATGAATTTACAAGCCATAAAAATGGCATTGGCACGGCAGAAATTTGAAGATGTGCCTAAACCCACCAGGGCCCAGCGTGTGCCGATGGTGCTCGAGGCAAGCGCCCGCACCAGGGCCCAGCGTGTGCCGATGGTGCTCGAGGCAAGCGCCCGCACCAGGGCCCAGCGTGTGCCGACGGTGGTCGAGGCAACCGCCCGCACCAGGGCCGATAGTGTGCCGATGGTGCTCGAGGCAACCTGTCGCACCAGGGCCCAGCGTGTGCCGATGGTGATCGAGGCAACCTGCCGCACTAGGGCCCAGCGTGTGCCGATGCTGGTCGAGGCAAGCGCCCGCACCAGCGCCCAGCGTGTGCCGATGGTGCTCGAGGCAACCGACCGCACCAGGGCCCAGCGTGTGCCGATGGTGCTCGAGGCAACCTGCCGCACCAGGGCCCAGCGTGTGCCGATGGCGCTCGAGGCAAGCTCCCGCACCAGGGCCCAGCGTGTGCCGATGGTGGTCGAGGCAACCTGCCGCACCAGGGCCCAGCGTGTGCCGATGGTGCTCGAGGCAACCTGCCGCACCAGGGCCCAGCGTGTGCGGATGGTGCTCGAGGCAAGCGCCCGCACCAGGGCCCAGCGTGTGCCGATGGTGGTCGAGGCAACCGCCCGCACCAGGGCCCAGCGTGTGCCGATGGTGGTCGAGGCAACCTGCCGCACCAGGGCCCAGCGTGTGCCGATGGCGCTCGAGGCAAGCTCCCGCACCAGGGCCTAGCGTGTGCCGATGGTGCTCGAGGCAACCTGCCGCACCAGGGCCCAGTGTGTGCCGATGGTGCTCGAGGCAACCTGCCGCACCAGGGCCCAGTGTGTGCCGATGGTGCTCGAGGCTGCCGATGATGGTCGAGGCAACCTGCCGCACCAGGGCCCAGCGTGTGCCGATGATGGTCGAGGCAACCTGCCGCACCAGGGCCGAGCGTGTGCCGATGGTGCTCGAGGCAACCGACCGCACCAGGGCCGAGCGTGTGCCGATGGTGCTCGAGGCAAGCGCCCGCACCAGGGCCCAGCGTGTGCCGATGGTGGTCGAGGCAACCTGCCGCACCAGGGCCCAGCGTGTGCCGATGGTGGTCGAGGCAAGCGCCCGCACCAGGGCCCAGCGTGTGCCGATGGTGGTCGAGGCAAGCGCCCGCACCAGGGCCCAGCGTGTGCCGATGGTGGTCGAGGCAAGCGCCCCCACCAGGGCCCAGCGTGTGCCGATGGTGGTCGAGGCAACCGCCCGCACCAGGGCCCAGCGTGTGCCGATGGTGGTCGAGGCAACCGACCGCACCAGGGCGGAGCGTGTGCCGATGGTGGTCGAGGCAACCGCCCGCACCAGGGCCCAGCGTGTGCCGATGGTGGTCGAGGCTGCCGCCCGCACCAGGGCCCAGCGTGTGCCGATGGTGGTCGAGGCTGCCGATGGTGGTCGAGGCAACCTGCAGCACCAGGGCCCAGCGTGTGCCGATGGTGGTCGAGGCAACCGACCGCACCAGGGCCGAGCGTGTGCCGATGGTGCTCGAGGCAAGCTGCCGCACCAGGGCCCAGCGTGTGCCGATGGTGGTCGAGGCAACCGCCCGCACCAGGGCCCAGCGTGTGCCGATGGTGGTCGAGGCTGCCGCCCGCACCAGGGCCCAGCGTGTGCCGATGGTGGTCGAGGCTGCCGATGGTGGTCGAGGCAACCTGCAGCACCAGGGCCCAGCGTGTGCCGATGGTGGTCGAGGCAACCGACCGCACCAGGGCCGAGCGTGTGCCGATGGTGCTCGAGGCAAGCTGCCGCACCAGGGCCGAGCGTGTGCCGATGGTGGTCGAGGCAACCGCCCGCACCAGGGCCCAGCGTGTGCCGATGGTGATCGAGGCAACCGACCGCACCAGGGCCCAGCGTGTGCCGATGGTGCTCGAGGCAACCTGCCGCACCAGGGCCCAGCGTGTGCCGATGGTGGTCGAGGCAAGCGCCCGCACCAGGGCCCAGCGTGTGCCGATGGTGGTCGAGGCAACCGACCGCACCAGGGCCCAGCGTGTGCCGATGGTGCTCGAGGCAACCTGCCGCACCAGGGCCCAGCGTGTGCCGATGGTGGTCGAGGCAAGCGCCCGCACCAGGGCCCAGCGTGTGCCGATGGTGCTCGAGGCAATCGATCGCACCAGGGCCGAGCGTGTGCCGATGGTGGTCGAGGCAAGCGCCCGCACCAGGGCCCAGCGTGTGCCGATGGTGATCGAGGCAAGCGCCCGCACCAGGGCCCAGCGTGTGCCGATGGTGGTCGAGGCAAGCGCCCGCACCAGTGCCCAACGTGTGCCGATGGTGGTCGAGGCAACCGCCCGCACCAGGGCCCAGCGTGTGCCGATGGTGGTCGAGGCAACCGACCGCACCAGGGCGGAGCGTGTGCCGATGGTGGTCGAGGCAACCGCCCGCACCAGGGCCCAGCGTGTGCCGATGGTGGTCGAGGCTGTCGCCCGCACCAGGGCCCAGCGTGTGCCGATGGTGGTCGAGGCTGCCGATGGTGGTCGAGGCAACCTGCCGCACCAGGGCCCAGCGTGTGCCGATGGTGGTCGAGGCAACCGACCGCACCAGGGCCGAGCGTGTGCCGATGGTGCTCGAGGCAAGCTGCCGCACCAGGGCCCAGCGTGTGCCGATGGTGGTCGAGGCAACCGCCCGCACCAGGGCCCAGCGTGTGCCGATGGTGATCGAGGCAACCGACCGCACCAGGGCCCAGCGTGTGCCGATGGTGCTCGAGGCAACCTGCCGCACCAGGGCCCAGCGTGTGCCGATGGTGGTCGAGGCAAGCGCCCGCACCAGGGCCCAGCGTGTGCCGATGGTGGTCGAGGCAACCGACCGCACCAGGGCCCAGCGTGTGCCGATGGTAATCGAGGCAACCTGCCGCACCAGGGCCCAGCGTGTGCCGATGGTGGTCGAGGCAAGCGCCCGCACCAGGGCCCAGCGTGTGCCGATGGTGCTCGAGGCAATCGATCGCACCAGGGCCGAGCGTGTGCCGATGGTGGTCGAGGCAAGCGCCCGCACCAGGGCCCAGCGTGTGCCGATGGTGATCGAGGCAAGCGCCCGCACCAGGGCCCAGCGTGTGCCGATGGTGGTCGAGGCAAGCGCCCGCACTAGTGCCCAACGTGTGCCGATGGTGGTCGAGGCAAGCGCCCGCACCAGGGCCCAGGTGTGCCGATGG
>NW_028323016.1:0-5000 GCF_047325235.1 Durio zibethinus | reverse complement strand
TGCCGATGGTGCTGGGGGCAAGCGCCCGCCCCAGGGCCCAGCGTGTGCCGATGGTGCTGGGGGCAAGCGCCCGCCCCAGGGCCCAGCGTGTGCCGATGGTTATCGGGGCAACCGGCCGCACCAGGGCCCAGGGTCTGCCGATGGTGCTCGAGGCAACCGCCCGCACCAAGGCTCAGCATGTGCCGATTGTGATCGAGGCAACAACCCACACCAGGGCCCAGCTTGTGCCGATGGCGGTCGAGGCAAGTGCCCGTACCGAAGGGCAGCCTATGCCGATGATGGTCGATGCATGTGCCATCACCATGCGCCATCATGTGCCATTGATGGTCGAGGCCTTGGCCGAAGTTCGATTTTGAGCCACGGTGCCCATGCTTGGCTCCAGCATGTGCTGGTGCCGCATTTTTTTCACTCGGGACAGCATCGCCGGAGCATCGCCGGAGCATCGCCGGAGTACCGCCGGAGAACCTGACCGGCGGCATTGGGGTTCCGGCGATTGGGAGGGGGGCCGGGGGGGTGTGCGCACATGATGTGCGATGGGTGCTGGTACTTGGCCTTGTGTTGGCCCCCTATCCCTCATCAAACCTCTGAGAATTCACACCCCCTTAAAGAGCATTTGAGATTTTACAGGTTTGCTACCAGTAGCCGTTAAAGTGTCTGAAATGGGGACACTTTTTTCAAACGGTCACAAAATCTTCTCTACTTCGAGTTTTTAGCTGAGTTTTTTTGTGCATGCCAACAAAAATAGAAGGATCATGCCTACAAAATTTGGGGCCAAAAATCCTTATAAAAAAATTTTAAAAAATCCCGAACCGCAAAAAGTTTCGAAAATCATGAAAAATAGAAAACGAGTCATCTTCCAACGAAACTTCACGTGAAGGCTTAGGGGACCATTGTATGAATTTACAAGCCATAAAAATGGCATTGGCACGGCAGAAATTTGAAGATGTGCCTAAACCCACCAGGGCCCAGCGTGTGCCGATGGTGCTCGAGGCAACCGCCCGCACCAGGGCCCAGCGTGTGCCGATGGTGCTCGAGGCAAGCGCCCGCACCAGGGCCCAGCGTGTGCCGACGGTGGTCGAGGCAACCGCCCGCACCAGGGCCGATAGTGTGCCGATGGTGCTCGAGGCAACCTGTCGCACCAGGGCCCAGCGTGTGCCGATGGTGATCGAGGCAACCTGCCGCACCAGGGCCCAGCGTGTGCCGATGCTGGTCGAGGCAAGCGCCCGCACCAGCGCCCAGCGTGTGCCGATGGTGCTCGAGGCAACCGACCGCACCAGGGCCCAGCGTGTGCCGATGGTGCTCGAGGCAACCTGCCGCACCAGGGCCCAGCGTGTGCCGATGGCGCTCGAGGCAAGCTCCCGCACCAGGGCCCAGCGTGTGCCGATGGTGCTCGAGGCAACCTGCCGCACCAGGGCCCAGCGTGTGCCGATGGTGCTCGAGGCAACCTGCCGCACCAGGGCCCAGCGTGTGCGGATGGTGCTCGAGGCAAGCGCCCGCACCAGGGCCCAGCGTGTGCCGATGGTGGTCGAGGCAACCGCCCGTACCAAGGCCCAGCGTGTGCCGATGGTGGTCGAGGCAACCTGCCGCACCAGGGCCCAGCGTGTGCCGATGGCGCTCGAGGCAAGCTCCCGCACCAGGGCCGAGCGTGTGCCGATGGTGCTCGAGGCAACCTGCCGCACCAGGGCCCAGTGTGTGCCGATGGTGCTCGAGGCTGCCGATGATGGTCGAGGCAACCTGCCGCACCAGGGCCCAGCGTGTGCCGATGGTGCTCGAGGCAACCGACCGCACCAGGGCCGAGCGTGTGCCGATGGTGCTCGAGGCAAGCGCCCGCACCAGGGCCCAGCGTGTGCCGATGGTGGTCGAGGCAACCTGCCGCACCAGGGCCCAGCGTGTGCCGATGGTGGTCGAGGCAAGCGCCCGCACCAGGGCCCAGCGTGTGCCGATGGTGGTCGAGGCAAGCGCCCGCACCAGGGCCCAGCGTGTGCCGATGGTGGTCGAGGCAACCGCCCGCACCAGGGCCCAGCGTGTGCCGATGGTGGTCGAGGCAACCGACCGCACCAGGGCGGAGCGTGTGCCGATGGTGGTCGAGGCAACCGCCCGCACCAGGGCCCAGCGTGTGCCGATGGTGGTCGAGGCTGCCGCCCGCACCAGGGCCCAGCGTGTGCCGATGGTGGTCGAGGCAACCGACCGCACCAGGGCCGAGCGTGTGCCGATGGTGCTCGAGGCAAGCTGCCGCACCAGGGCCCAGCGTGTGCCGATGGTGGTCGAGGCAACCGCCCGCACTAGGGCCCAGCGTGTGCCGATGGTGATCGAGGCAACCGACCGCACCAGGGCCCAGCGTGTGCCGATGGTGATCGAGGCAACCGACCGCACTAGGGACCAGCGTGTGCCGATGGTGCTCGAGGCAACCTGCCGCACCAGGGCCCAGCGTGTGCCGATGGTGGTCGAGGCAACCTGCCGCACCAGGGCCCAGCGTGTGCCGATGGTGGTCGAGGCAACCGACCGCACCAGGGCCCAGCGTGTGCCGACGGTGCTCGAGGCAACCTGCAGCACCGGGGCCCAGCGTGTGCCGATGGTGGTCGAGGCAAGCGCCCGCACCAGGGCCCAGCGTGTGCCGATGGTGGTCGAGGCAAGCGCCCGCACCAGGGCCCAGCGTGTGCCGATGGTGCTCGAGGCAACCGACCGCACCAGGGCCGAGCGTGTGCCGATGGTGGTCGAGGCAAGCGCCCGCACCAGGGCCCAGCGTGTGCCGATGGTGATCGAGGCAAGCGCCCGCACCAGGGCCCAGCGTGTGCCGATGGTGGTCGAGGCAAGCGCCCGCACCAGGGCCCAGGTGTGCCGATGGTGGTCGAGGCAAGCGCCCGCACCAGTGCCCAGCGTGTGCCGATGGTGGTCGAGGCAAGCGCCCGCACCAGGGCCCAGCTTTTGCCGATGGTGATCGAGGCAACCGGCCGCTCCAGGGCCCAGCGTGTGCCGATGGTTATCGGGGCAACCGGCCGCACCAGGGCCCAGGGTCTGCCGATGGTGCTCGAGGTAACCGCCCGCACCAAGGCTCAGCATGTGCCGCTGGTGATCGAGGCAACAACCCACACCAGGGCCCAGCTTGTGCCGATGGCGGTCGAGGCAAGTGCCCGTACCGAAGGGCAGCCTATGCCGATGATGGTCGATGCATGTGCCATCACCATGCGTCATCATGTGCCATTGATGGTCGAGGCCTTGGTCGAAGTTCGATTTTGAGCCACGGTGCCCATGCTTGGCTCCAGCATGTGCTGGTGCCGCTTTTTTTTCACTCGGGACAGCATCGCCGGAGCATCGCCGGAGTACCGCCGGAGAACCTGACCGGCGGCATTGGGGTTCCGGCGATTGGGAGGGGGGCCGGGGGGGGTGTGCGCACATGACGTGCGATGGGTGCTGGTACTTGGCCCTTGTGTTGGCCCCCTATCCCTCATCAAACCTCTGAGAACTCACACCCCCTTAAAGAGCGTTTGAGATTTTACAGGTTTGCTGCCAGTAGCCGTTAAAGTGTCTGAAACGGGGACACTTTTTTCAAACGGTCACGAAATCTTCTCCGGTTCGAGTTTTTAGCTGAATTTTTTTGTGCATGCCAACAAAAATAGAAGGATCACGTCCACAAAATTTGGGGCCAAAACTCCTTCTAAAAAAATTCTAAAAAATCACGAACCGCAAAAAGTTTCGAAAATCGTGAAAAATAGAAAACGAGTCATCTTGCAACGAAACTTCACGTGAAGGCTTAGGGGACCATTGTATGAATTTACAAGCCATAAAAATGGCATTGGCACGGCAGAAATTTGAAGATGTGCCTAAACCCACCTAGCACCCGATCGATCCCCGGCTTGCGCATCCTGCCTCTCCGGTCGGCTGAGCGCCCGCACGCTCGTTCCGTGGGTTGACTTAGGCATACGGAGCTCATTCCATGTCTAAGCCCCAGTCGGACCGAGGGTCGCGGCAGCTGGACCGGCAGCGGGATCGGCAGCAGCACGCGGGGGGACCGGGCCGATCCCCGGCTTGCGCGTCATGCCCCTCCGGTCGACTGAGCGCCCGCACGCTCGTTTCGTGGGTTGACTTAGGCATACGGAGTTCATTCCCGATCTAAGCATACGGAGCTCATTCCCGGTCTAAGATCGGACCGGCAGCGGGATCGACAGCAGCACGCGGGGGGGACCGGGTCGGTCTCCGGCTTGCGCATTATGCCCCTCCGGCCGACTGAGCGCCCGCACGCTCGTTCCGCGGGTTGACTTAGGCACACGGAGTTCATTCCATGTCTAAGCCCCAGCCGGACCGAGGGTTGCGACAGCTGGATCGGCAGCGGGATCGGCAGCAGCACGCGGGGGGACCGGGCCGATCCCCGGCTTGCGCATCATGCCCCTCCGGCCGGCTGAGCGCCCGCACGCTCGTTCCGTGGGTTGACTTAGGCATACGCAGTGCATTCCCGGTCTCGACCGACCGAGGGCCAGAGGCTATCGACGGCGTTTGGGGCAACGACCGAGGGGGACCAACAGCGGGATCCTTGGCCGGCTCGCGCATCCCGGGGACCGACAGCGGGATCCTGGGTCGGCTCGCGCATCCCGCCCCCGCGATCGGTTCGGTGCCGGCACGCTCGTTTCGGGGGCCGAGCGGGGTTCGTTCCCGGTCGAGACCGGGGGCCCCGGGTCACGCCCAACCCCCGAGGGGGACGGCGTGAAAAGAAGGAGGGTCGACGGGGGGAGGGACGAATCGGAGCGACGAAAGGGCTGAATCTCAGCGGATCGTGGCAGCAAGGCCACTCTGCCACTTACAATACCCCGTCGCGTATTTAAGTCGTCTGCAAAGGATTCTACCCGCCGCTCGGTGGGAATTGAGCTCCGAGGAGGCCCGCGCGGCTCGTCCGCCGCGGGGGCTGCACCTACGACACGTGCCCTTGGGGGCCATGGGCCCCTACTGCGGGTCGGCAATCGGGCGGCGGGCGCGCGCGTCGCTTCTAGCCCGGATTCTGACTTAGA
>NW_028323015.1:660000-662500 GCF_047325235.1 Durio zibethinus | reverse complement strand
GTTCGACGTAGGGGCCATCTTCTGCTGATGGTGGTCGAGGCAAGAGCCCGCACCAAGGGCCAGCGTGTGCCCATGGTGCTCGAGGCAACCGTCCGCACCAGGGCCCAGCGTGTGCCGATGGTGGTCGAGGCAACCGCCCGCACCAGGGCCCGGCGTGTGCCGATGGTGCTCGAGGCAACCGCCCGCACCAAGGGCCGGCTTGTGCCGATGGTGTTCGAGGCAACCGCCCGCACCAGGGCCCCGCGTGTGCCGATGGTGGTCGAGGCAACCGCCAGCACCAGGGCCCAGCGTGTGCCGATGGTGGTCGAGGCAACCGCCCGCACCAAGGCCGAGCGTGTGCCGATGGTGGCCGAGGCAAGCGCCCGCACCAGGGCCCAGCGTGTGCCGATGGTGGTCGAGGCAAGCGCCCTCACCAAGGCCGAGCGTGTGCCGATGGTGGCCGAGGCAACCGCCCGCACCAGGGCCCAGCGTGTGCCGATGGTGGTCGAGGCAAGCGCCCTCACCAAGGCCGAGCGTGTGCCGATGGTGGTCGAGGCAACCGCCCGCACCAGGGCCCAGCGTGTGCCGATGGTGGTCGAGGCAAGCGCCCGCACCAAGACCGAGCGTGTGCCGATGGTGGTCGAGGCAAGCGCCCGCACCAGGGCCCAGCGTGTGCCGATGGTGGTCGAGGCAACCGGCCGCACCAAGGGCCGGCGTGTGCCGATGGTGTTCGAGGCAACCGCCCGCACCAGGGCCCAGCGTGTGCCGATGGTGGTCGAGCCAGGAGCCCGCACCAAGGGCCGGCTTGTGCCGATGGTGTTCGGGGCAACCGCCCGCACCAGGGCCCTGCGTGTGCCGATGGTGCTGGGGGCAACCGCCCGCACCAGGGCCCAGCGTGTGCCGATGGTGCTGGGGGCAAGCGCCCGCACCAGGGCCCAGCGTGTGCCGATGGTGCTGGGGGTAACCGCCCGGACCAGGGCCCAACGTGTGCCGATGGTGGTCGAGGGAACCGCCCGCACCAGGGCCCAGCGTGTGCCGATGGTGCTGGGGGCAAGCGCCCGCCCCAGGGCCCAGCGTGTGCCGATGGTTATCGGGGCAACCGGCCGCACCAGGGCCCAGGGTGTGCCGATGGTGGTCGAGGCAACCGCCCGCACCAAGGCTCAGCATGTGCCGATTGTGATCGAGGCAACAACCCACACCAGGGCCCAGCTTGTGCCGATGGCGGTCGAGGCAAGTGCCCGTACCGAAGGGCAGCCTATGCCGATGATGGTCGATGCATGTGCCATCACCATGCGTCATCATGTGCCATTGATGGTCGAGGCCTTGGCCGAAGTTCGATTTTGAGCCACGGTGCCCATGCTTGGCTCCAGCATGTGCTGGTGCCGCATTTTTTTCACTCGGGACAGCATCGCCGGAGCATCGCCGGAGTACCGCCGGAGAACCTGACCGGCGGCATTGGGGTTCCGGCGATTGGGAGGGGGGCCGGGGGGGTGTGCGCACATGATGTGCGATGGGTGCTGGTACTTGGCCTTGTGTTGGCCCCCTATCCCTCATCAAACCTCTGAGAATTCACACCCCCTTAAAGAGCATTTGAGATTTTACAGGTTTGCTACCAGTAGCCGTTAAAGTGTCTGAAATGGGGACACTTTTTTCAAACGGTCACAAAATCTTCTCTACTTCGAGTTTTTAGCTGAATTTTTTTGTGCATGCCAACAAAAATAGAAGGATCATGCCTACAAAATTTGGGGCCAAAAATCTTTATAAAAAAATTTTAAAAAATCCCGAACCGCAAAAAGTTTCGAAAATCATGAAAAATAGAAAACGAGTCACCTTCCAACGAAACTTCACGTGAAGGCTTAGGGGACCATTGTATGAATTTACAAGCCATAAAAATGGCATTGGCACGGCAGAAATTTGAAGATGTGCCTAAACCCACCAGGGCCCAGCGTGTGCCGATGGTGCTCGAGGCAACCGCCCGCACCAGGGCCCAGCGTGTGCCGATGGTGCTCGAGGCAAGCGCCCGCACCAGGGCCCAGCGTGTGCCGACGGTGGTCGAGGCAACCGCCCGCACCAGGGCCGATAGTGTGCCGATGGTGCTCGAGGCAACCTGTCGCACCAGGGCCCAGCGTGTGCCGATGCTGGTCGAGGCAAGCGCCCGCACCAGCGCCCAGCGTGTGCCGATGGTGCTCGAGGCAACCTGCCGCACCAGGGCCCAGCGTGTGCCGATGGCGCTCGAGGCAAGCTCCCGCACCAGGGCCCAGCGTGTGCCGATGGTGCTCGAGGCAACCTGCCGCACCAGGGCCCAGCGTGTGCCGATGGTGGTCGAGGCAACCTGCCGCACCAGGGCCCAGCGTGTGCCGATGGTGGTCGAGGCAAGCGCCCGCACCAGGGCCCAGCGTGTGCCGATGGTGGTCGAGGCAACCGACCGCACCAGGGCCCAGCGTGTGCCGATGGTGCTCGAGGCAAGCGCCCGCACCAGGGCCCAGCGTGTGCCGATGGTGGTCGAGGCAACCTGCCGCAC
>NW_028323015.1:632500-652500 GCF_047325235.1 Durio zibethinus | reverse complement strand
GCCCGGCGTGTGCCGATGGTGCTCGAGGCAACCGCCCGCACCAAGGGCCGGCTTGTGCCGATGGTGTTCGAGGCAACCGCCCGCACCAGGGCCCCGCGTGTGCCGATGGTGGTCGAGGCAACCGCCAGCACCAGGGCCCAGCGTGTGCCGATGGTGGTCGAGGCAACCGCCCGCACCAAGGCCGAGCGTGTGCCGATGGTGGTCGAGGCAAGCGCCCGCACCAGGGCCCAGCGTGTGCCGATGGTGGTCGAGGCAAGCGCCCTCACCAAGGCCGAGCGTGTGCCGATGGTGGTCGAGGCAACCGCCCGCACCAGGGCCCAGCGTGTGCCGATGGTGGTCGAGGCAAGCGCCCTCACCAAGGCCGAGCGTGTGCCGATGGTGGTCGAGGCAACCGCCCGCACCAGGGCCCAGCGTGTGCCGATGGTGGTCGAGGCAAGCGCCCGCACCAAGGCCGAGCGTGTGCCGATGGTGGTCGAGGCAAGCGCCCGCACCAGGGCCCAGCGTGTGCCGATGGTGGTCGAGGCAACCGGCCGCACCAAGGGCCGGCGTGTGCCGATGGTGTTCGAGGCAACCGCCCGCACCAGGGCCCAGCGTGTGCCGATGGTGGTCGAGCCAGGAGCCCGCACCAAGGGCCGGCTTGTGCCGATGGTGTTCGGGGCAACCGCCCGCACCAGGGCCCTGCGTGTGCCGATGGTGCTGGGGGCAACCGCCCGCACCAGGGCCCAGCGTGTGTCGATGGTGCTGGGGGCAAGCGCCCGCACCAGGGCCCAGCGTGTGCCGATGGTGCTGGGGGTAACCGCCCGGACCAGGGCCCAACGTGTGCCGATGGTGGTCGAGGGAACCGCCCGCACCAGGGCCCAGCGTGTGCCGATGGTGCTGGGGGCAAGCGCCCGCCCCAGGGCCCAGCGTGTGCCGATGGTTATCGGGGCAACCGGCCGCACCAGGGCCCAGGGTCTGCCGATGGTGCTCGAGGCAACCGCCCGCACCAAGGCTCAGCATGTGCCGATTGTGATCGAGGCAACAACCCACACCAGGGCCCAGCTTGTGCCGATGGCGGTCGAGGCAAGTGCCCGTACCGAAGGGCAGCCTATGCCGATGATGGTCGATGCATGTGCCATCACCATGCGTCATCATGTGCCATTGATGGTCGAGGCCTTGGCCGAAGTTCGATTTTGAGCCACGGTGCCCATGCTTGGCTCCAGCATGTGCTGGTGCCGCATTTTTTTCACTCGGGACAGCATCGCCGGAGCATCGCCGGAGTACCGCCGGAGAACCTGACCGGCGGCATTGGGGTTCCGGCGATTGGGAGGGGGGCCGGGGGGGTGTGCGCACATGATGTGCGATGGGTGCTGGTACTTGGCCTTGTGTTGGCCCCCTATCCCTCATCAAACCTCTGAGAATTCACACCCCCTTAAAGAGCATTTGAGATTTTACAGGTTTGCTACCAGTAGCCGTTAAAGTGTCTGAAATGGGGACACTTTTTTCAAACGGTCACAAAATCTTCTCTACTTCGAGTTTTTAGCTGAATTTTTTTGTGCATGCCAACAAAAATAGAAGGATCATGCCTACAAAATTTGGGGCCAAAAATCCTTATAAAAAAATTTTAAAAAATCCCGAACCGCAAAAAGTTTCGAAAATCATGAAAAATAGAAAACGAGTCACCTTCCAACGAAACTTCACGTGAAGGCTTAGGGGACCATTGTATGAATTTACAAGCCATAAAAATGGCATTGGCACGGCAGAAATTTGAAGATGTGCCTAAACCCACCAGGGCCCAGCGTGTGCCGATGGTGCTCGAGGCAACCGCCCGCACCAGGGCCCAGCGTGTGCCGATGGTGCTCGAGGCAAGCGCCCGCACCAGGGCCCAGCGTGTGCCGACGGTGGTCGAGGCAACCGCCCGCACCAGGGCCGATAGTGTGCCGATGGTGCTCGAGGCAACCTGTCGCACCAGGGCCCAGCGTGTGCCGATGCTGGTCGAGGCAAGCGCCCGCACCAGCGCCCAGCGTGTGCCGATGGTGCTCGAGGCAACCTGCCGCACCAGGGCCCAGCGTGTGCCGATGGCGCTCGAGGCAAGCTCCCGCACCAGGGCCCAGCGTGTGCCGATGGTGCTCGAGGCAACCTGCCGCACCAGGGCCCAGCGTGTGCCGATGGTGGTCGAGGCAACCTGCCGCACCAGGGCCCAGCGTGTGCGGATGGTGCTCGAGGCAAGCGCCCGTACCAGGGCCCAGCGTGTGCCGATGGTGATCGAGGCAACCTGCCGCACCAGGGCCCAGCGTGTGCCGATGCTGGTCGAGGCAAGCGCCCGCACCAGCGCCCAGCGTGTGCCGATGGTGCTCGAGGCAACCGACCGCACCAGGGCCCAGCGTGTGCCGATGGTGCTCGAGGCAACCTGCCGCACCAGGGCCCAGCGTGTGCCGATGGCGCTCGAGGCAAGCTCCCGCACCAGGGCCCAGCGTGTGCCGATGGTGCTCGAGGCAACCTGCCGCACCAGGGCCCAGCGTGTGCCGATGGTGGTCGAGGCAACCGCCCGCACCAAGGCCGAGCGTGTGCCGATGGTGGTCGAGGCAAGCGCCCGCACCAGGGCCCAGCGTGTGCCGATGGTGGTCGAGGCAAGCGCCCTCACCAAGGCCGAGCGTGTGCCGATGGTGGTCGAGGCAACCGCCCGCACCAGGGCCCAGCGTGTGCCGATGGTGGTCGAGGCAAGCGCCCTCACCAAGGCCGAGCGTGTGCCGATGGTGGTCGAGGCAACCGCCCGCACCAGGGCCCAGCGTGTGCCGATGGTGGTCGAGGCAAGCGCCCGCACCAAGGCCGAGCGTGTGCCGATGGTGGTCGAGGCAAGCGCCCGCACCAGGGCCCAGCGTGTGCCGATGGTGGTCGAGGCAAGCGCCCTCACCAAGGCCGAGCGTGTGCCGATGGTGGTCGAGGCAACCGGCCGCACCAAGGGCCGGCGTGTGCCGATGGTGTTCGAGGCAACCGCCCGCACCAGGGCCCAGCGTGTGCCGATGGTGGTCGAGCCAGGAGCCCGCACCAAGGGCCGGCTTGTGCCGATGGTGTTCGGGGCAACCGCCCGCACCAGGGCCCTGCGTGTGCCGATGGTGCTGGGGGCAACCGCCCGCACCAGGGCCCAGCGTGTGCCGATGGTGCTGGGGGCAAGCGCCCGCACCAGGGCCCAGCGTGTGCCGATGGTGCTGGGGGTAACCGCCCGGACCAGGGCCCAACGTGTGCCGATGGTGGTCGAGGGAACCGCCCGCACCAGGGCCCAGCGTGTGCCGATGGTGCTGGGGGCAAGCGCCCGCCCCAGGGCCCAGCGTGTGCCGATGGTTATCGGGGCAACCAGCCGCACCAGGGCCCAGGGTCTGCCGATGGTGCTCGAGGCAACCGCCCGCACGAAGGCTCAGCATGTGCCGATTGTGATCGAGGCAACAACCCACACCAGGGCCCAGCTTGTGCCGATGGCGGTCGAGGCAAGTGCCCGTACCGAAGGGCAGCCTATGCCGATGATGGTCGATGCATGTGCCATCACCATGCGTCATCATGTGCCATTGATGGTCGAGGCCTTGGTCGAAGTTCGATTTTGAGCCACGGTGCCCATGCTTGGCTCCAGCATGTGCTGGTGCCGCATTTTTTTCACTCGGGACAGCATCGCCGGAGCATCGCCGGAGCATCGCCGGAGTACCGCCGGAGAACCTGACCGGCGGCATTGGGGTTCCGGCGATTGGGAGGGGGGCCGGGGGGGTGTGCGCACATGATGTGCGATGGGTGCTGGTACTTGGCCTTGTGTTGGCCCCCTATCCCTCATCAAACCTCTGAGAATTCACACCCCCTTAAAGAGCATTTGAGATTTTACAGGTTTGCTACCAGTAGCCGTTAAAGTGTCTGAAATGGGGACACTTTTTTCAAACGGTCACAAAATCTTCTCTACTTCGAGTTTTTAGCTGAATTTTTTTGTGCATGCCAACAAAAATAGAAGGATCATGCCTACAAAATTTGGGGCCAAAAATCCTTATAAAAAAATTTTAAAAAATCCCGAACCGCAAAAAGTTTCGAAAATCATGAAAAATAGAAAACGAGTCACCTTCCAACGAAACTTCACGTGAAGGCTTAGGGGACCATTGTATGAATTTACAAGCCATAAAAATGGCATTGGCACGGCAGAAATTTGAAGATGTGCCTAAACCCACCAGGGCCCAGCGTGTGTCGATGGTGCTCGAGGCAACCGCCCGCACCAGGGCCCAGCGTGTGCCGATGGTGCTCGAGGCAAGCGCCCGCACCAGGGCCCAGCGTGTGCCGACGGTGGTCGAGGCAACCGCCCGCACCAGGGCCGATAGTGTGCCGATGGTGCTCGAGGCAACCTGTCGCACCAGGGCCCAGCGTGTGCCGATGCTGGTCGAGGCAAGCGCCCGCACCAGCGCCCAGCGTGTGCCGATGGTGCTCGAGGCAACCTGCCGCACCAGGGCCCAGCGTGTGCCGATGGCGCTCGAGGCAAGCTCCCGCACCAGGGCCCAGCGTGTGCCGATGGTGCTCGAGGCAACCTGCCGCACCAGGGCCCAGCGTGTGCCGATGGTGGTCGAGGCAACCTGCCGCACCAGGGCCCAGCGTGTGCGGATGGTGCTCGAGGCAAGCGCCCGTACCAGGGCCCAGCGTGTGCCGATGGTGATCGAGGCAACCTGCCGCACCAGGGCCCAGCGTGTGCCGATGCTGGTCGAGGCAAGCGCCCGCACCAGCGCCCAGCGTGTGCCGATGGTGCTCGAGGCAACCGACCGCACCAGGGCCCAGCGTGTGCCGATGGTGCTCGAGGCAACCTGCCGCACCAGGGCCCAGCGTGTGCCGATGGCGCTCGAGGCAAGCTCCCGCACCAGGGCCCAGCGTGTGCCGATGGTGCTCGAGGCAACCTGCCGCACCAGGGCCCAGCGTGTGCCGATGGTGGTCGAGGCAACCGCCCGCACCAAGGCCGAGCGTGTGCCGATGGTGGTCGAGGCAAGCGCCCGCACCAGGGCCCAGCGTGTGCCGATGGTGGTCGAGGCAAGCGCCCTCACCAAGGCCGAGCGTGTGCCGATGGTGGTCGAGGCAACCGCCCGCACCAGGGCCCAGCGTGTGCCGATGGTGGTCGAGGCAAGCGCCCTCACCAAGGCCGAGCGTGTGCCGATGGTGGTCGAGGCAACCGCCCGCACCAGGGCCCAGCGTGTGCCGATGGTGGTCGAGGCAAGCGCCCGCACCAAGGCCGAGCGTGTGCCGATGGTGGTCGAGGCAAGCGCCCGCACCAGGGCCCAGCGTGTGCCGATGGTGGTCGAGGCAAGCGCCCTCACCAAGGCCGAGCGTGTGCCGATGGTGGTCGAGGCAACCGGCCGCACCAAGGCCGAGCGTGTGCCGATGGTGGTCGAGGCAACCGCCCGCACCAAGGCCGAGCGTGTGCCGATGGTGCTCGAGGCAACCGCCCGCACCAGGGCCCAGCGTGTGCCGATGGTGCTCGAGGCAAGCGCCCGTGTCACGGGCTCCGACCTTAGACTCAGAATCCGTGCGGCCTTAGGCTTGGAATCTCGTCCTTGATGCCTAAGTCAGCCTAAAACACAAGCGTGCGGGCACTAGAACAAAGGGAAGGGCTGATTACGCAAGTTAAAGAGAAACAGGATAGAAAAACAGAATTCTGGAAATGCTCTTGTATTCACTGAAACAGAAGTGTTTGATAGTGTACAAATGAGGGTGGAGCAGCCCTCTATTTATAGTTGAGGCTCCAGCTACAACTTAATGGCAAATCCCTAAAATAAAGGCTACAATCATGGGATTACATTTAATCAAGATGCTGGTTCCTGATTTTTAGGGTCAACCAAATCTGCCAGGATGCTGATGCTGATCCTGCCTGGTTCCAGAAGCTTCCCTTGCGTATCCAGCACCTCGGGCCCTTCTGGATGTGGTGCGGGCAGCCCAAATGCCAGGCCTTGGTCTCATGAGTTGGCCTGCAAGATGGGCGGGCGTTTGGAGCTCGTTTGATAGGCTTTGCGCACTGATACCCGCCAGCACGCCTGGTCTGCGGGCCTTAGCTGCTGGCTCGCCTGCTGGTCTGGCTGATGTGCCTGGCGCGCCCGCCCAGGGCGTGACATTCTCCCCCACCTGATTGCGCAACGCCCTCGTTGCGTCTTCTGCATGGTACTGCCTGATCTGGTCCCCGAACTGCCATAAGTCCTCTGCTGGTTCCCAGCTCGCCTCACTGTCTGGAAGTCCCTTCCAGCGCACCAAGTACTCATGTCTTGGTTGATAGTTCTTCCGTCTCACTTCCCGGTCAGCCATAATGCTGTGGACCTCCTTCTCATATGAGGCCCTTGCTCCCAACGGTGCACGCTTTGACTCTGCCCGTCCTGGATCTCCCTCATCCTCATGGAACGGCTTGAGCATGCTCACATGGAACACCGGGTGTACCCTCGGCTTGGGTGGCATATCCAGCTTGTAGGCAACCTTGCCTACTCTCTTGACTACTCGGAAAGGTCCCTCATACCTCCGGACTAGGCCTTTGTGCAGCCCCCTGTGGCGCACAATGGGATGCAGCTTCACCAACACCAAGTCTCCAACCTGGAACTGCACATCCCGCCTCTTCTGGTCTGCCCACTTCTTCGACCTCTTGGCCGCCTTGTGTAGACAAACTCTGGCCAAGTCAGCTTGCTCTTGCCATGCCTTGGCAAACTTGTATGCTGCTGGATTCGGCCCTGTATAACCTGCAGCAATCGAACCGGGTGTTAGTGGTTGTTGCCCTGTCACAACCTCAAATGGGCTCTGGTTCGTTGCCTCGCTCCTTTGCAAGTTGTAGGAAAACTGCGCAATATCCAGTAGCTTTGGCCAGTCCCTTTGTGTGGCACTCACATAGTGCCTGAGGTAGACCTCCAGTAGTCCATTCACACGTTCTGTCTGCCCATCGGTCTGCGGATGCATGCTGGTGGAAAAGTTCAAGTCTGACCCCAACAGCTTGAACAACTCAGTCCAGAACCTGCCCGTGAAACGCCCGTCCCGATCACTAACAATGGTCCTCGGCACTCCCCAGTACTTCACCATGTTCTTCAGGAACAATCGAGCTGCCTCCTCGGCTGGGCACTCCTTGGTTGCTGGAATGAAGATTCCATACTTGGAAAACCTGTCCACCACTACCATGATGCTTCCAAACCCCTCTGTCTTGGGTAGACCGACTATAAAGTCCAGAGAAACACTCTCCCATGGTCGCTCTGGCACTGGCAATGGCTCCAAGAGACCCCCTGGTTTCTTGAGCTCCACCTTGTCCTGTTGGCACACAAGACAAGTCTTCACATAGGCCTCCACATCGTCCCTCATGTGCGGCCAGTAGTACCGGTCCTCGATCAGCGCCAAGGTGCGGCTCACTCCTGGGTGTCCAGCCCACCTTGAATCATGACACTCTTGCAAAACTTCCTTGCGGAGCTTCCCGTGCTGCGGCACAAACAGTCTACTGCCCCTGGTGTACAGCAACCCATCCTGCAACCAAAACCGCCTAGTCTTACCTTGCTGGGCGTACTCCATCAAAGCCTTGGCTGTAGGATCATGCGCAAGTCCCTCCTTGATGCGCGGCACCAGTGACCCCTCTGGTTGGCTAATGGCAGCAAGGTTAGCCTTTCTGCTCAGGGCGTCTGCCACTAGGTTCGCCCGTCCTGGCTTGTACTCCATCTGGAAATCAAATTCTGCAAGAAAATCTTGCCATCTCGCCTGCTTGGGGGACAGCTTCTTCTGCGTCTGGAAGTAGCTGGTCGCCACATTGTCCGTCCTCACCACGAACCTCGACCCCAACAGGTAATGGCGCCAAGTGCGCAAGCAGTGCACCACTGCAGTCATCTCCTTCTCTTGGACCGTGTACTTACGTTCAGTCTCGTTCAGCTTCCTGCTCTCAAACGCGACTGGACGTCCCTCTTGCATCAACACGCCCCCTATGGCAAAGTCTGATGCATCCGTATGCACCTCATACGGTTTGGCATGGTCTGGCAAGGCCAAGACTGGCTCCTCGGTCACAGCCCGCTTCAACCTGTCAAAGGCTTCCTGGCACCCTGCGCTCCACTCCCATGCTCTCCCTTTCTTGAGCAAGTCAGTCAATGGCGTGGCTATTGCTGAGTGACCCTTGATGAAGCGCCTGTAGTAGTTAACCAGCCCAAGGAACGATCTCAACTCAGTGACCTTGGCTGGCGGTTGCCACTCCAGGATGGCATCTATCTTGCCTTCATCCATGCGTATCCTGCCACCTCCCACTATGTGGCCAAGGAATGGGATCTCCTGCTGGGCGAATGAGCACTTCTCCCTCTTGACAAACAGCTTGTGCGCCCGCAACACCTCGAACACCTGTCTCAAGTGGTCTACATGCTCTCCCAAAGTCTGGCTGTAGATCACAATGTCATCCAAATAAACCACAACAAACCGATCAAGGAATGACTGAAGTACCTTGTTCATAAGGGTGCAGAATGTTGCTGGGGCATTCGTGAGTCCGAAAGGCATCACCAAGAACTCATACGAACCATACCGCGTGACACATGCTGTCTTTTGCTCATCTCCCTCCGCGATCCTGACTTGATAATAGCCTGACCTCAAATCCAGCTTGGTGAACCACCTTGCGCTCCCAAGTTGATCGAACAAGTCCGCAATGAGTGGGATGGGGTACTTGTTCTTAATGGTCAGCTTGTTCAAAGCCCGGTAGTCTATGCACAGCCGCAACGACCCATCATGCTTGCGCTGGAATAGAACCGGTGCACCATAGGGTGCTTTCGATGGCCTGATGAAGCCAGCATCAACTAACTCTTTGAGCTGCTTCCTCAACTCCTCCAACTCTGGTGGAGACATTCGGTAAGGGGCTCTGGCTGGTGGCTTGGCCTCGGACACCAGCTCGATCTTGTGGTCCACCTCCCTCTTAGGTGGTAGCTTGCTAGGCAGCTTTGCGGGCATCACATCACTAAAGGTCTTCAACACCTTTAGCACCTCCAAGGGTGACTCGGTCTCCTTCTCCCTTGGCTCATCATATTTCAGGGCTGCCAAGAAGGTGTCTTCTTGTCTGCTTACCGCCTTGGCAAATTGGATGGCTGACACCACCCGTGACCCAACTCCAGACCCTCTCCTCAATGGTACTAGGCATTGGCACCGTGCATCCAAGATGCAAACACAATCGGCAAAAGGCACAAGGAGGGCGTTAATCCGAACAAGGAAATCCAACCCAATCACAAACTCATAGTCGTCAAGGGGTATTACCTCAATGGTCTCCTTGCCTTTCCAATCTCCAAGCTGCAACTCCACTCCCCGTGCTACTCCAATGGCTGGAACTTCCTTGGAGTTCACCGTCTTAATGGTACCAGTCCCTTTCTGCACCTTTAGTCCGAGCTTCCGGGCTCCATCACCTGAAATAAAAAGATGTGAGGCACCTGTGTCCACCAGTGCGCTCACCTTCTGACCCGCAACCATCAGATCCGCAAACATCAAGCCCTTTGGCTTGCGGCTCCCCTTACTCTGGACAGCATTGAGCACCAACGACCCAAGCTTTGCTGCCCCTGACTCTGGCTCCTCGTCAGACTCCCTGTCTACAGCAGCCAGCTTGCCCTTCTGCGGGCAATTGCGTGCTATGTGGCTCCCTCCACATAGGTAACATGCTAGTGGCTCTCGGTCCCCCTTTGCTTTCCACTTGCCTGTTGATGGCTTCCTCTCGCCATCCTTGGTTGAACGGTCTCGGTCTCCATCCTTGGACTCCCGGTCACGGTCCTTCCCATTGGACTGCTTCTTCCGGTCCCTATCGTCCCTGCCCTTACCCTTGGGCTTGGTAGACTCGAACTTGTTCAGAGGCTTGAACTCTATCAACGCCTCGGCAGTGGTCATGGCTTTAGCCAAGTCATGAACTCCCCTCCTTTGTAGCTCATGCTTCACCCACGGCTTCAGCCCGTCCATGAAAGCAAAGAATGCGTCCTTCTCGCCTAGATCCGAGATCTGTAGCATCAGTTCAGAGAATTTTTGAACATACTCTCTTATGTTCCCTTGCTGGCTCAACCTGCGCAACTTTGCCCGCGCCTCATCATCGGCATACTCCGGGTAAAATTGTTCTCTGAACTCCTTTTGGAACTCTGCCCAGGTTCCAATCTTGGCGTTCCCACGCCTGACATCATCACACCTGCGCCTCCACCACAATAAGGCTACATCAGTGAGATACATAGCAGCGGTGCTTACCTTTATCGCCTCGTCTTGCATGCCCATGGCCTGGAAATACTGCTCCATACCCCAAAGGTAATTGTCTACTTCCTTGGCCGCCCTAGTCCCCTTAAACTCCTTGGGCTTGGGGACATCCAATCTGGATCTGGACACTCCAGCAAACATGCCATTCCCAATGGCAGTCTTGCAAGTAACGAGCTCACTGGTAAGCTCCTCCATCCGCTGGCGCATGGCCTCCATGCCATGGCGCATGGCCTCCATGCCATCTCGCAAAGTCAGAACTTCCGCCTCCAAGGATTCATTCTTTCGGGTGATCTCATCCAGGCCATTGTTGAGAGCAGCTGCTAGCTCACTTTGGATCTCCTCCCCCATGGAGTCTAGCGATGCAATGTGAGTTTCTACTTCCTCCAGCTTCTCCCCCATGTCGCCTATGGTCACCTCCACCTTGGCCAGCCTACCGTCCATGGTAGACCAGATATCTCTAGAACAAGCTTTCTTGCCTCTTCCTCGCCCATGCTCCTGGGCCTCTGGTTGTTGGCTAGCAACGTCGCTTTGGGATGCCATCTCCTCAATCACGATCTAACCTGCACAACACAAACACGCAGAATCGAACTTGCTCTGATACCAACTGTCACGGGCTCCGACCTTAGACTCAGAATCCGTGCGGCCTTAGGCTTGGAATCTCGTCCTTGATGCCTAAGTCAGCCTAAAACACAAGCGTGCGGGCACTAGAACAAAGGGAAGGGCTGATTACGCAAGTTAAAGAGAAACAGGATAGAAAAACAGAATTCTGGAAATGCTCTTGTATTCACTGAAACAGAAGTGTTTGATAGTGTACAAATGAGGGTGGAGCAGCCCTCTATTTATAGTTGAGGCTCCAGCTACAACTTAATGGCAAATCCCTAAAATAAAGGCTACAATCATGGGATTACATTTAATCAAGATGCTGGTTCCTGATTTTTAGGGTCAACCAAATCTGCCAGGATGCTGATGCTGATCCTGCCTGGTTCCAGAAGCTTCCCTTGCGTATCCAGCACCTCGGGCCCTTCTGGATGTGGTGCGGGCAGCCCAAATGCCAGGCCTTGGTCTCATGAGTTGGCCTGCAAGATGGGCGGGCGTTTGGAGCTCGTTTGATAGGCTTTGCGCACTGATACCCGCCAGCACGCCTGGTCTGCGGGCCTTAGCTGCTGGCTCGCCTGCTGGTCTGGCTGATGTGCCTGGCGCGCCCGCCCAGGGCGTGACACCCGCACCAGGGCCCAGCGTGTGCCGATGGTGGTCGAGGCAACCGCCCGCACCAGGGCCGATAGTGTGCCGATGGTGCTCGAGGCAACCTGTCGCACCAGGGCCCAGCGTGTGCCGATGGTGATCGAGGCAACCTGCCGCACCAGGGCCCAGCGTGTGCCGATGCTGGTCGAGGCAAGCGCCCGCACCAGCGCCCAGCGTGTGCCGATGGTGCTCGAGGCAACCGACCGCACCAGGGCCCAGCGTGTGCCGATGGTGCTCGAGGCAACCTGCCGCACCAGGGCCCAGCGTGTGCCGATGGCGCTCGAGGCAAGCTCCCGCACCAGGGCCCAGCGTGTGCCGATGGTGCTCGAGGCAACCTGCCGCACCAGGGCCCAGCGTGTGCCGATGGTGCTCGAGGCAACCTGCCGCACCAGGGCCCAGCGTGTGCGGATGGTGCTCGAGGCAAGCGCCCGCACCAGGGCCCAGCGTGTGCCGATGGTGGTCGAGGCAACCGCCCGCACCAGGGCCCAGCGTGTGCCGATGGTGGTCGAGGCAACCTGCCGCACCAGGGCCCAGCGTGTGCCGATGGTGGTCGAGGCAACCTGCCGCACCAGGGCCCAGCGTGTGCCGATGGTGCTCGAGGCAACCGACCGCACCAGGGCCGAGCTTGTGCCGAAGGTGGTCGAGGCAAGCGCCCGCACCAGGGCCCAGCGTGTGCCGATGGTGCTCGAGGCAACCGACCGCACCAGGGCCGAGCGTGTGCCGATGGTGCTCGAGGCAAGCGCCCGCACCAGGGCCCAGCGTGTGCCGATGGTGGTCGAGGCAACCTGCCGCACCAGGGCCAAGCGTGTGCCGATGGTGGTCGAGGCAAGCGCCCGCACCAGGGCCCAGCGTGTGCCGATGGTGGTCGAGGCAACCTGCCGCACCAGGGCCCAGCGTGTGCCGATGGTGGTCGAGGCAAGCGCCCGCACCAGGGCCCAGCGTGTGCCGATGGTGGTCGAGGCAACCGCCCGCACCAGGGCCCAGCGTGTGCCGATGGTGGTCGAGGCAACCTGCCACACCAGGGCCCAGCGTGTGCCGATGGTGCTCGAGGCAACCGACCGCACCAGGGCGGAGCGTGTGCCGATGGTGGTCGAGGCAACCGCCCGCACCAGGGCCCAGCGTGTGCCGATGGTGGTCGAGGCTGCCGATGGTGGTCGAGGCAACCTGCCGCACCAGGGCCCAGCGTGTGCCGATGGTGGTCGAGGCAACCGACTGCACCAGGGCCGAGCGTGTGCCGATGGTGCTGGTCGAGGCAACCGACCGCACCAGGGCCCAGCGTGTGCCGATGGTGCTCGAGGCAAGCTGCCGCACCTGGGCCCAGCGTGTGCCGATGGTGGTCGAGGCAACCGCCCGCACCAGGGCCCAGCGTGTGCCGATGGTGATCGAGGCAACCGACCGCACCAGGGCCCAGCGTGTGCCGATGGTGGTCGAGGCAACCTGCCGCACCAGGGCCCAGCGTGTGCCGATGGTGGTCGAGGCAAGCGCCCGCACCAGGGCCCAGCGTGTGCCGATGGTGGTCGAGGCAACCGACCGCACCAGGGCCCAGCGTGTGCCGATGGTGCTCGAGGCAACCTGCAGCACCGGGGCCCAGCGTGTGCCGATGGTGGTCGAGGCAAGCGCCCGCACCAGGGCCCAGCGTGTGCCGATGGTGGTCGAGGCAAGCGCCCGCACCAGGGCCCAGCGTGTGCCGATGGTGCTCGAGGCAACCGACCGCACCAGGGCCGAGCGTGTGCCGATGGTGGTCGAGGCAAGCGCCCGCACCAGGGCCCAGCGTGTGCCGATGGTGGTCGATGCAAGCGCCCGCACCAGTGCCCAGCGTGTGCCGATGGTGGTCGAGGCAAGCGCCCGCACCAGGGCCCAGGTGTGCCGATGGTGGTCGAGGCAAGCGCCCGCACCAGTGCCCAGCGTGTGCCGATGGTGGTCGAGGCAAGCGCCCGCACCAGGGCCCAGCTTTTGCCGATGGTGATCGAGGCAACCGGCCGCTCCAGGGCCCAGCGTGTGCCGATGGTTATCGGGGCAACCGGCCGCACCAGGGCCCAGGGTCTGCCGATGGTGCTCGAGGCAACCGCCCGCACCAAGGCTCAGCATGTGCCGCTGGTGATCGAGGCAACAACCCACACCAGGGCCCAGCTTGTGCCGATGGCGGTCGAGGCAAGTGCCCGTACCGAAGGGCAGCCTATGCCGATGATGGTCGATGCATGTGCCATCACCATGCGTCATCATGTGCCATTGATGGTCGAGGCCTTGGCCGAAGTTCGATTTTGAGCCACGGTGCCCATGCTTGGCTCCAGCATGTGCTGGTGCCGCTTTTTTTTCACTCGGGACAGCATCGCCGGAGCATCGCCGGAGTACCGCCGGAGAACCTGACCGGCGGCATTGGGGTTCCGGCGATTGGGAGGGGGGCCGGGGGGGGTGTGCGCACATGACGTGCGATGGGTGCTGGTACTTGGCCCTTGTGTTGGCCCCCTATCCCTCATCAAACCTCTGAGAACTCACACCCCCTTAAAGAGCGTTTGAGATTTTACAGGTTTGCTGCCAGTAGCCGTTAAAGTGTCTGAAACGGGGACACTTTTTTCAAACGGTCACGAAATCTTCTCCGGTTCGAGTTTTTAGCTGAATTTTTTTGTGCATGCCAACAAAAATAGAAGGATCACGTCCACAAAATTTGGGGCCAAAACTCCTTCTAAAAAAATTCTAAAAAATCACGAACCGCAAAAAGTTTCGAAAATCGTGAAAAATAGAAAACGAGTCATCTTGCAACGAAACTTCACGTGAAGGCTTAGGGGACCATTGTATGAATTTACAAGCCATAAAAATGGCATTGGCACGGCAGAAATTTGAAGATGTGCCTAAACCCACCAGGGCCCAGCGTGTGCCGATGGTGCTCGAGGCAACCGCCCGCAACAGGGCCCAGCGTGTGCCGATGGTGCTCGAGGCAAGCGCCCGCACCAGGGCCCAGCGTGTGCCGACGGTGGTCGAGGCAACCGCCCGCACCAGGGCCGATAGTGTGCCGATGGTGCTCGAGGCAACCTGTCGCACCAGGGCCCAGCGTGTGCCGATGCTGGTCGAGGCAAGCGCCCGCACCAGCGCCCAGCGTGTGCCGATGGTGCTCGAGGCAACCTGCCGCACCAGGGCCCAGCGTGTGCCGAAGGCGCTCGAGGCAAGCTCCCGCACCAGGGCCCAGCGTGTGCCGATGGTGCTCGAGGCAACCTGCCGCACCAGGGCCCAGCGTGTGCCGATGGTGGTCGAGGCAACCTGCCGCACCAGGGCCCAGCGTGTGCCGATGGTGCTCGAGGCAAGCGCCCGCACCAGGGCCCAGCGTGTGCCGATGGTGATCGAGGCAACCTGCCGCACCAGGGCCCAGCGTGTGTCGATGCTGGTCGAGGCAAGCGCCCGCACCAGCGCCCAGCGTGTGCCGATGGTGCTCGAGGCAACCGACCGCACCAGGGCCCAGTGTGTGCCGATGGTGCTCGAGGCAACCTGCCGCACCAGGGCCCAGCGTGTGCCGATGGTGCTCGAGGCAACCTGCCGCACCAGGGCCCAGCGTGTGCCGATGGTGGTCGAGGCAACCGCCCGCACCAAGGCCGAGCGTGTGCCGATGGTGGTCGAGGCAAGCGCCCGCACCAGGGCCCAGCGTGTGCCGATGGTGGTCGAGGCAAGCGCCCTCACCAAGGCCGAGCGTGTGCCGATGGTGGTCGAGGCAACCGCCCGCACCAGGGCCCAGCGTGTGCCGATGGTGGTCGAGGCAAGCGCCCTCACCAAGGCCGAGCGTGTGCCGATGGTGGTCGAGGCAACCGCCCGCACCAGGGCCCAGCGTGTGCCGATGGTGGTCGAGGCAAGCGCCCGCACCAAGGCCGAGCGTGTGCCGATGGTGGTCGAGGCAAGCGCCCGCACCAGGGCCCAACGTGTGCCGATGGTGGTCGAGGCAAGCGCCCTCACCAAGGCCGAGCGTGTGCCGATGGTGGTCGAGGCAACCGGCCGCACCAAGGGCCGGCGTGTGCCGATGGTGTTCGAGGCAACCGCCCGCACCAGGGCCCAGCGTGTGCCGATGGTGGTCGAGCCAGGAGCCCGCACCAAGGGCCGGCTTGTGCCGATGGTGTTCGGGGCAACCGCCCGCACCAGGGCCCTGCGTGTGCCGATGGTGCTGGGGGCAACCGCCCGCACCAGGGCCCAGCGTGTGCCGATGGTGCTGGGGGCAAGCGCCCGCACCAGGGCCCAGCGTGTGCCGATGGTGCTGGGGGTAACCGCCCGGACCAGGGCCCAACGTGTGCCGATGGTGGTCGAGGGAACCGCCCGCACCAGGGCCCAGCGTGTGCCGATGGTGCTGGGGGCAAGCGCCCGCCCCAGGGCCCAGCGTGTGCCGATGGTTATCGGGGCAACCGGCCGCACCAGGGCCCAGGGTCTGCCGATGGTGCTCGAGGCAACCGCCTGCACCAAGGCTCAGCATGTGCCGATTGTGATCGAGGCAACAACCCACACCAGGGCCCAGCTTGTGCCGATGGCGGTCGAGGCAAGTGCCCGTACCGAAGGGCAGCCTATGCCGATGATGGTCGATGCATGTGCCATCACCATGCGTCATCATGTGCCATTGATGGTCGAGGCCTTGGCCGAAGTTCGATTTTGAGCCACGGTGCCCATGCTTGGCTCCAGCATGTGCTGGTGCCGCATTTTTTTCACTCGGGACAGCATCGCCGGAGCATCGCCGGAGTACCGCCGGAGAACCTGACCGGCGGCATTGGGGTTCCGGCGATTGGGAGGGGGGCCGGGGGGGTGTGCGCACATGATGTGCGATGGGTGCTGGTACTTGGCCTTGTGTTGGCCCCCTATCCCTCATCAAACCTCTGAGAATTCACACCCCCTTAAAGAGCATTTGAGATTTTACAGGTTTGCTACCAGTAGCCGTTAAAGTGTCTGAAATGGGGACACTTTTTTCAAACGGTCACAAAATCTTCTCTACTTCGAGTTTTTAGCTGAATTTTTTTGTGCATGCCAAAAAAAATAGAAGGATCATGCCTACAAAATTTGGGGCCAAAAATCCTTATAAAAAAATTTTAAAAAATCCCGAACCGCAAAAAGTTTCGAAAATCATGAAAAATAGAAAACGAGTCACCTTCCAACGAAACTTCACGTGAAGGCTTAGGGGACCATTGTATGAATTTACAAGCCATAAAAATGGCATTGGCACGGCAGAAATTTGAAGATGTGCCTAAACCCACCAGGGCCCAGCGTGTGCCGATGGTGCTCGAGGCAACCGCCCGCAACAGGGCCCAGCGTGTGCCGATGGTGCTCGAGGCAAGCGCCCGCACCAGGGCCCAGCGTGTGCCGACGGTGGTCGAGGCAACCGCCCGCACCAGGGCCGATAGTGTGCCGATGGTGCTCGAGGCAACCTGTCGCACCAGGGCCCAGCGTGTGCCGATGCTGGTCGAGGCAAGCGCCCGCACCAGCGCCCAGCGTGTGCCGATGGTGCTCGAGGCAACCTGCCGCACCAGGGCCCAGCGTGTGCCGATGGCGCTCGAGGCAAGCTCCCGCACCAGGGCCCAGCGTGTGCCGATGGTGCTCGAGGCAACCTGCCGCACCAGGGCCCAGCGTGTGCCGATGGTGGTCGAGGCAACCTGCCGCACCAGGGCCCAGCGTGTGCGGATGGTGCTTGAGGCAAGCGCCCGCACCAGGGCCCAGCGTGTGCCGATGGTGATCGAGGCAACCTGCCGCACCAGGGCCCAGCGTGTGCCGATGCTGGTCGAGGCAAGCGCCCGCACCAGCGCCCAGCGTGTGCCGATGGTGCTCGAGGCAACCGACCGCACCAGGGCCCAGCGTGTGCCGATGGTGCTCGAGGCAACCTGCCGCACCAGGGCCCAGCGTGTGCCGATGGCGCTCGAGGCAAGCTCCCGCACCAGGGCCCAACGTGTGCCTATGGTGCTCGAGGCAACCTGCCGCACCAGGGCCCAGCGTGTGCCGATGGTGGTCGAGGCAACCGCCCGCACCAAGGCCGAGCGTGTGCCGATGGTGGTCGAGGCAAGCGCCCGCACCAGGGCCCAGCGTGTGCCGATGGTGGTCGAGGCAAGCGCCCTCACCAAGGCCGAGCGTGTGCCGATGGTGGTCGAGGCAACCGCCCGCACCAGGGCCCAGCGTGTGCCGATGGTGGTCGAGGCAAGCGCCCTCACCAAGGCCGAGCGTGTGCCGATGGTGGTCGAGGCAACCGCCCGCACCAGGGCCCAGCGTGTGCCGATGGTGGTCGAGGCAAGCGCCCGCACCAAGGCCGAGCGTGTGCCGATGGTGGTCGAGGCAAGCGCCCGCACCAGGGCCCAGCGTGTGCCGATGGTGGTCGAGGCAAGCGCCCTCACCAAGGCCGAGCGTGTGCCGATGGTGGTCGAGGCAACCGGCCGCACCAAGGGCCGGCGTGTGCCGATGGTGTTCGAGGCAACCGCCCGCACCAGGGCCCAGCGTGTGCCGATGGTGGTCGAGCCAGGAGCCCGCACCAAGGGCCGGCTTGTGCCGATGGTGTTCGGGGCAACCGCCCGCACCAGGGCCCTGCGTGTGCCGATGGTGCTGGGGGCAAGCGCCCGCACCAGGGCCCAGCGTGTGCCGATGGTGCTGGGGGTAACCGCCCGGACCAGGGCCCAACGTGTGCCGATGGTGGTCGAGGGAACCGCCCGCACCAGGGCCCAGCGTGTGCCGATGGTGCTGGGGGCAAGCGCCCGCCCCAGGGCCCAGCGTGTGCCGATGGTTATCGGGGCAACCGGCCGCACCAGGGCCCAGGGTCTGCCGATGGTGCTCGAGGCAACCGCCCGCACCAAGGCTCAGCATGTGCCGATTGTGATCGAGGCAACAACCCACACCAGGGCCCAGCTTGTGCCGATGGCGGTCGAGGCAAGTGCCCGTACCGAAGGGCAGCCTATGTCGATGATGGTCGATGCATGTGCCATCACCATGCGTCATCATGTGCCATTGATGGTCGAGGCCTTGGCCGAAGTTCGATTTTGAGCCACGGTGCCCATGCTTGGCTCCAGCATGTGCTGGTGCCGCATTTTTTTCACTCGGGACAGCATCGCCGGAGCATCGCCGGAGCATCGCCGGAGTACCGCCGGAGAACCTGACCGGCGGCATTGGGGTTCCGGCGATTGGGAGGGGGGCCGGGGGGGTGTGCGCACATGATGTGCGATGGGTGCTGGTACTTGGCCTTGTGTTGGCCCCCTATCCCTCATCAAACCTCTGAGAATTCACACCCCCTTAAAGAGCATTTGAGATTTTACAGGTTTGCTACCAGTAGCCGTTAAAGTGTCTGAAATGGGGACACTTTTTTCAAACGGTCACAAAATCTTCTCTACTTCGAGTTTTTAGCTGAATTTTTTTGTGCATGCCAACAAAAATAGAAGGATCATGCCTACAAAATTTGGGGCCAAAAATCCTTATAAAAAAATTTTAAAAAATCCCGAACCGCAAAAAGTTTCGAAAATCATGAAAAATAGAAAACGAGTCATCTTCCAACGAAACTTCACGTGAAGGCTTAGGGGACCATTGTATGAATTTACAAGCCATAAAAATGGCATTGGCACGGCAGAAATTTGAAGATGTGCCTAAACCCACCAGGGCCCAGCGTGTGCCGATGGTGCTCGAGGCAACCGCCCGCACCAGGGCCCAGCGTGTGCCGATGGTGCTCGAGGCAAGCGCTCGCACCAGGGCCCAGCGTGTGCCGATGGTGGTCGAGGCAACCGCCCGCACCAGGGCCGATAGTGTGCCGATGGTGCTCGAGGCAACCTGTCGCACCAGGGCCCAGCGTGTGCCGATGGTGATCGAGGCAACCTGCCGCACCAGGGCCCAGCGTGTGCCGATGCTGGTCGAGGCAAGCGCCCGCACCAGCGCCCAACGTGTGCCGATGGTGCTCGAGGCAACCGACCGCACCAGGGCCCAGCGTGTGCCGATGGTGCTCGAGGCAACCTGCCGCACCAGGGCCCAGCGTGTGTCGATGGCGCTCGAGGCAAGCTCCCGCACCAGGGCCCAGCGTGTGCCGATGGTGCTCGAGGCAACCTGCCGCACCAGGGCCCAGCGTGTGCCGATGGTGCTCGAGGCAACCTGCCGCACCAGGGCCCAGCGTGTGCGGATGGTGCTCGAGGCAAGCGCCCGCACCAGGGCCCAGCGTGTGCCGATGGTGGTCGAGGCAAGCGCCCGCACCAGGGCCCAGCGTGTGCCGATGGTGGTCGAGGCAACCTGCCGCACCAGGGCCCAGCGTGTGCCGATGGTGGTCGAGGCAACCTGCCGCACCAGGGCCCAGCGTGTGCCGATGGTGCTCGAGGCAACCGACCGCACCAGGGCCGAGCTTGTGCCGAAGGTGGTCGAGGCAAGCGCCCGCACCAGGGCCCAGCGTGTGCCGATGGTGCTCGAGGCAACCGACCGCACCAGGGCCGAGCGTGTGCCGATGGTGCTCGAGGCAAGCGCCCGCACCAGGGCCCAGCGTGTGCCGATGGTGGTCGAGGCAACCTGCCGCACCAGGGCCCAGCGTGTGCCGATGGTGGTCGAGGCAAGCGCCCGCACCAGGGCCCAGCGTGTGCCGATGGTGGTCGAGGCAAGCG
>NW_028323015.1:617500-622500 GCF_047325235.1 Durio zibethinus | reverse complement strand
ACCAGTAGACGTTAAAATGTCTGAAACGGGGACACTTTTTCCAAACAAGCAAATCCCACACCGAGGGTGCGCAGGTGCCGATGGTGGTCGAGGCATGTGCCCGCAACAAGGGCCAACGCGAGCCGATGGTGGTCGAGGCAACCGCCCGCACCAGCTCGAGGCATGTGCCCACACCAAGGCCCGGCATGTATCGATGGTGTTCGACGTAGGGGCCATCTTCTGCTGATGGTGGTCGAGGCAAGAGCCCGCACCAAGGGCCAGCGTGTGCCCATGGTGCTCGAGGCAACCGTCCGCACCAGGGCCCAGCGTGTGCCGATGGTGGTCGAGGCAACCGCCCGCACCAGGGCCCGGCGTGTGCCGATGGTGCTCGAGGCAACCGCCCGCACCAAGGGCCGGCTTGTGCCGATGGTGTTCGAGGCAACCGCCCGCACCAGGGCCCCGCGTGTGCCGATGGTGGTCGAGGCAACCGCCAGCACCAGGGCCCAGCGTGTGCCGATGGTGGTCGAGGCAACCGCCCGCACCAAGGCCGAGCGTGTGCCGATGGTGGTCGAGGCAACCGCCCGCACCAGGGCCCAGCGTGTGCCGATGGTGGTCGAGGCAAGCGCCCTCACCAAGGCCGAGCGTGTGTCGATGGTGGTCGAGGCAACCGCCCGCACCAGGGCCCAGCGTGTGCCGATGGTGGTCGAGGCAAGCGCCCTCACCAAGGCCGAGCGTGTGCCGATGGTGGTCGAGGCAACCGCCCGCACCAGGGCCCAGCGTGTGCCGATGGTGGTCGAGGCAAGCGCCCGCACCAGGGCCCAGCGTGTGCCGATGGTGGTCGAGGCAAGCGCCCTCACCAAGGCCGAGCGTGTGCCGATGGTGGTCGAGGCAACCGGCCGCACCAAGGGCCGGCGTGTGCCGATGGTGTTCGAGGCAACCGCCCGCACCAGGGCCCAGCGTGTGCCGATGGTGGTCGAGCCAGGAGCCCGCACCAAGGGCCGGCTTGTGCCGATGGTGTTCGGGGCAACCGCCCGCACCAGGGCCCTGCGTGTGCCGATGGTGCTGGGGGCAACCGCCCGCACCAGGGCCCAGCGTGTGCCGATGGTGCTGGGGGCAAGCGCCCGCACCAGGGCCCAGCGTGTGCCGATGGTGCTGGGGGTAACCGCCCGGACCAGGGCCCAATGTGTGCCGATGGTGGTCGAGGGAACCGCCCGCACCAGGGCCCAGCGTTTGCCGATGGTGCTGGGGGCAAGCGCCCGCCCCAGGGCCCAGCGTGTGCCGATGGTTATCGGGGCAACCGGCCGCACCAGGGCCCAGGGTCTGCCGATGGTGCTCGAGGCAACCGCCCGCACCAAGGCTCAGCATGTGCCGATTGTGATCGAGGCAACAACCCACACCAGGGCCCAGCTTGTGCCGATGGCGGTCGAGGCAAGTACCCGTACCGAAGGGCAGCCTATGCCGATGATGGTCGATGCATGTGCCATCACCATGCGTCATCATGTGCCATTGATGGTCGAGGCCTTGGCCGAAGTTCGATTTTGAGCCACGGTGCCCATGCTTGGCTCCAGCATGTGCTGGTGCCGCATTTTTTTCACTCGGGACAGCATCGCCGGAGCATCGCCGGAGCATCGCCGGAGTACCGTCGGAGAACCTGACCGGCGGCATTGGGGTTCCGGCGATTGGGAGGGGGGCCGGGGGGGTGTGCGCACATGATGTGCGATGGGTGCTGGTACTTGGCCTTGTGTTGGCCCCCTATCCCTCATCAAACCTCTGAGAATTCACACCCCCTTAAAGAGCATTTGAGATTTTACAGGTTTGCTACCAGTAGCCGTTAAAGTGTCTGAAATGGGGACACTTTTTTCAAACGGTCACAAAATCTTCTCTACTTCGAGTTTTTAGCTGAATGTTTTTGTGCATGCCAACAAAAATAGAAGGATCATGCCTACAAAATTTGGGGCCAAAAATCCTTATAAAAAAATTTTAAAAAATCCCGAACCGCAAAAAGTTTCGAAAATCATGAAAAATAGAAAACGAGTCATCTTCCAACGAAACTTCACGTGAAGGCTTAGGGGACCATTGTATGAATTTACAAGCCATAAAAATGGCATTGGCACGGCAGAAATTTGAAGATGTGCCTAAACCCACCAGGGCCCAGCGTGTGCCGATGGTGCTCGAGGCAAGCGCCCGCACCAGGGCCCAGCGTGTGCCGACGGTGGTCGAGGCAACCGCCCGCACCAGGGCCGATAGTGTGCCGATGGTGCTCGAGGCAACCTGTCGCACCAGGGCCCAGCGTGTGCCGATGGTGATCGAGGCAACCTGCCGTACCAGGGCCCAGCGTGTGCCGATGCTGGTCGAGGCAAGCGCCCGCACCAGCGCCCAGCGTGTGCCGATGGTGCTCGAGGCAACCGACCGCACCAGGGCCCAGCGTGTGCCGATGGTGCTCGAGGCAACCTGCCGCACCAGGGCCCAGCGTGTGCCGATGGCGCTCGAGGCAAGCTCCCGCACCAGGGCCCAGCGTGTGCCGTTGGCGCTCGAGGCAAGCTCCCGCACCAGGGCCCAGCCTGTGCCGATGGTGCTCGAGGCAACCTGCCGCACCAGGGCCCAGCGTGTGCCGATGGTGCTCGAGGCAAGCGCCCGCACCAGGGCCCAGCGTGTGCCGATGGTGGTCGAGGCAACCGCCCGCACCAGGGCCCAGCGTGTGCCGATGGTGGTCGAGGCAACCGCCCGCACCAGGGCCCAGCGTGTGCCGATGGTGGTCGAGGCAACCTGCCGCACCAGGGCCCAGCGTGTGCCGATGGTGGTCGAGGCAACCTGCCGCACCAGGGCCCAACGTGTGCCGATGGTGCTCGAGGCAACCGACCGCACCAGGGCCGAGCTTGTGCCGAAGGTGGTCGAGGCAAGCGCCCGCACCAGGGCCCAGCGTTTGCCGATGGTGGTCGAGGCTGCCGATGATGGTCGAGGCAACCTGCCGCACCAGGGCCCAGCGTGTGCCGATGGTGCTCGAGGCAACCGACCGCACCAGGGCCGAGCGTGTGCCGATGGTGCTCGAGGCAAGCGCCCGCACCAGGGCCCAGCGTGTGCCGATGGTGGTCGAGGCAACCTGCCGCACCAGGGCCCAGCGTGTGCCGATGGTGGTCGAGGCAAGCGCCCGCACCAGGGCCCAGCGTGTGCCGATGGTGGTCGAGGCAACCTGCCGCACCAGGGCCCAGCGTGTGCCGATGGTGGTCGAGGCAAGCGCCCGCACCATGGCCCAGCGTGTGCCGATGGTGGTCGAGGCAACCGCCCGCACCAGGGCCCAGCGTGTGCCGATGGTGGTCGAGGCAACCTGCCGCACCAGGGCCCAGCGTGTGCCGATGGTGCTCGAGGCAACCGACCGCACCAGGGCGGAGCGTGTGCCGATGGTGGTCGAGGCAACCGCCCGCACCAGGGCCCAGCGTGTGCCGATGGTGGTCGAGGCAACCGACCGCACCAGGGCCGAGCGTGTGCCGATGGTGCTCGAGGCAAGCTGCCGCACCTGGGCCCAGCGTGTGCCGATGGTGGTCGAGGCAACCGCCCGCACCAGGGCCCAGCGTGTGCCGATGGTGATCGAGGCAACCGACCGCACCAGGGCCCAGCGTGTGCCGATGGTGCTCGAGGCAACCTGCCGCACCAGGGCCCAGCGTGTGCCGATGGTGGTCGAGGCAACCTGCCGCACCAGGGCCCAGCGTGTGCCGATGGTGGTCGAGGCAACCTGCCGCACCAGGGCCCAGCGTGCGCCGATGGTGGTCGAGGCAAGCGCCCGCACCAGGGCCCAGCGTGTGCCGATGGTGGTCGAGGCAACCGACCGCACCAGGGCCCAGCGTGTGCCGATGGTGCTCGAGGCAACCTGCCGCACCAGGGCCCAGCGTGTGCCGATGGTGGTCGAGGCAAGCGCCCGCACCAGGGCCCAGCGTGTGCCGATGGTGGTCGAGGCAAGCGCCCGCACCAGGGCCCAGCGTGTGCCGATGGTGGTCGAGGCAACCGACCGCACCAGGGCCGAGCGTGTGCCGATGGTGGTCGAGGCAAGCGCCCGCACCAGGGCCCAGCGTGTGCCGATGGTGATCGAGGCAAGCGCCCGCACCAGGGCCCAGCGTGTGCCGATGGTGGTCGAGGCAAGCGCCCGCACCAGTGCCCAGCGTGTGCCGATGGTGGTCGAGGCAAGCGCCCGCACCAGGGCCCAGGTGTGCCGATGGTGGTCGAGGCAAGCGCCCGCACCAGTGCCCAGCGTGTGCCGATGGTGGTCGAGGCAAGCGCCCGCACCAGGGCCCAGCTTTTGCCGATGGTGATCGAGGCAACCGGCCGCTCCAGGGCCCAGCGTGTGCCGATGGTTATCGGGGCAACCGGCCGCACCAGGGCCCAGGGTCTGCCGATGGTGCTCGAGGCAACCGCCCGCACCAAGGCTCAGCATGTGCCGCTGGTGATCGAGGCAACAACCCACACCAGGGCCCAGCTTGTGCCGATGGCGGTCGAGGCAAGTGCCCGTACCGAAGGGCAGCCTATGCCGATGATGGTCGATGCATGTGCCATCACCATGCGTCATCATGTGCCATTGATGGTCGAGGCCTTGGCCGAAGTTCGATTTTGAGCCACGGTGCCCATGCTTGGCTCCAGCATGTGCTGGTGCCGCTTTTTTTTCACTCGGGACAGCATCGCCGGAGCATCGCCGGAGTACCGCCGGAGAACCTGACCGGCGGCATTGGGGTTCCGGCGATTGGGAGGGGGGCCGGGGGGGGTGTGCGCACATGACGTGCGATGGGTGCTGGTACTTGGCCCTTGTGTTGGCCCCCTATCCCTCATCAAACCTCTGAGAACTCACACCCCCATAAAGAGCGTTTGAGATTTTACAGGTTTGCTGCCAGTAGCCGTTAAAGTGTCTGAAACGGGGACACTTTTTTCAAACGGTCACGAAATCTTCTCCGGTTCGAGTTTTTAGCTGAATTTTTTTGTGCACGCCAACAAAAATAGAAGGATCACGTCCACAAAATTTGGGGCCAAAACTCCTT
>NW_028323015.1:600000-607500 GCF_047325235.1 Durio zibethinus | reverse complement strand
AAAAATAGAAGGATCATGCCTACAAAATTTGGGGCCAAAAATCCTTATAAAAAAATTTTAAAAAATCCCGAACCGCAAAAAGTTTCGAAAATCATGAAAAATAGAAAACGAGTCATCTTCCAACGAAACTTCACGTGAAGGCTTAGGGGACCATTGTATGAATTTACAAGCCATAAAAATGGCATTGGCACGGCAGAAATTTGAAGATGTGCCTAAACCCACCAGGGCCCAGCGTGTGCCGATGGTGCTCGAGGCAAGCGCCCGCACCAGGGCCCAGCGTGTGCCGACGGTGGTCGAGGCAACCGCCCGCACCAGGGCCGATAGTGTGCCGATGGTGCTCGAGGCAACCTGTCGCACCAGGGCCCAGCGTGTGCCGATGGTGATCGAGGCAACCTGCCGTACCAGGGCCCAGCGTGTGCCGATGCTGGTCGAGGCAAGCGCCCGCACCAGCGCCCAGCGTGTGCCGATGGTGCTCGAGGCAACCGACCGCACCAGGGCCCAGCGTGTGCCGATGGTGCTCGAGGCAACCTGCCGCACCAGGGCCCAGCGTGTGCCGATGGCGCTCGAGGCAAGCTCCCGCACCAGGGCCCAGCGTGTGCCGATGGTGCTCGAGGCAACCTGCCGCACCAGGGCCCAGCGTGTGCCGATGGTGCTCGAGGCAACCTGCCGCACCAGGGCCCAGCGTGTGCGGATGGTGCTCGAGGCAAGCGCCCGCACCAGGGCCCAGCGTGTGCCGATGGTGGTCGAGGCAACCGCCCGCACCAGGGCCCAGCGTGTGCCGATGGTGGTCGAGGCAACCGCCCGCACCAGGGCCCAGCGTGTGCCGATGGTGGTCGAGGCAACCTGCCGCACCAGGGCCCAGCGTGTGCCGATGGTGGTCGAGGCAACCTGCCGCACCAGGGCCCAGCGTGTGCCGATGGTGCTCGAGGCAACCGACCGCACCAGGGCCGAGCTTGTGCCGAAGGTGGTCGAGGCAAGCGCCCGCACCAGGGCCCAGCGTGTGCCGATGGTGGTCGAGGCTGCCGATGATGGTCGAGGCAACCTGCCGCACCAGGGCCCAGCGTGTGCCGATGGTGCTCGAGGCAACCGACCGCACCAGGGCCGAGCGTGTGCCGATGGTGCTCGAGGCAAGCGCCCGCACCAGGGCCCAGCGTGTGCCGATGGTGGTCGAGGCAACCTGCCGCACCAGGGCCCAGCGTGTGCCGATGGTGGTCGAGGCAAGCGCCCGTGTCACGGGCTCCGACCTTAGACTCAGAATCCGTGCGGCCTTAGGCTTGGAATCTCGTCCATGATGCCTAAGTCAGCCTAAAACACAAGCGTGCGGGCACTAGAACAAAGGGAAGGGCTGATTACGCAAGTTAAAGAGAAACAGGACAGGAAAACAGAATTCTGGAAATGCTCTTGTATTCACTGAAACAGAAGTGTTTGATGGTGTACAAATGAGGGTGGAGCAGCCCTCTATTTATAGTTGAGGCTCCAGCTACAACTTAATGGCAAATCCCTAAAATAAAGGCTACAATCATGGGATTACATTTAATCAAGATGCTGGTTCCTGATTTTTAGGGTCAACCAAATCTGCCAGGATGCTGATGCTGATCCTGCCTGGTTCCAGAAGCTTCCCTTGCGTATCCAGCACCTCGGGCCCTTCTGGATGTGGTGCGGGCAGCCCAAATGCCAGGCCTTGGTCTCATGAGTTGGCCTGCAAGATGGGCGGGCGTTTGGAGCTCGTTTGATAGGCTTTGCGCACTGATACCCGCCAGCACGCCTGGTCTGCGGGCCTCAGCTTCTAGCTCGCCTGCTGGTCTGGCTGATGTGCCTGGCGCGCCCGCCCGGGGCGTGACATTCTCCCCCACCTGATTGCGCAACGCCCTCGTTGCGTCTTCTGCATGGTATCGCCTGATCTGGTCCCCGAACTGCCATAAGTCCTCTGCTGGTTCCCAGCTCGCCTCACTGTCTGGAAGTCCCTTCCAGCGCACCAAGTACTCATGTCTTGGTTGATAGTTCTTCCGTCTCACCTCCCGGTCAGCCATAATGCTGTGGACCTCCTTCTCATATGAGGCCCTTGCTCCCAACGGTGCACGCTTTGACTCTGCCCGTCCTGGATCTCCCTCATCCTCATGGAACGGCTTGAGCATGCTCACATGGAACACCGGGTGTACCCTCGGCTTGGGTGGCATATCCAGCTTGTAGGCAACCTTGCCTACCCTCTTGACTACTCGAAAAGGTCCCTCATACCTCCGGACTAGGCCTTTGTGCAGCCCCCTGTGGCGCACAATGGGATGCAGCTTCACCAACACCAAGTCTCCAACCTGGAACTGCACATCCCGCCTCTTCTGGTCTGCCCACTTCTTCGACCTCTTGGCCGCCTTGTGTAGACAAACTCTGGCCAAGTCAGCTTGCTCCTGCCAAGCCTTGGCAAACTTGTATGCTGCTGGATTCGGCCCTGTATAACCTGCAGCAATCGAACCGGGTGTTAGTGGTTGTTGCCCTGTCACAACCTCAAATGGGCTCTGGTTCGTTGCCTCGCTCCTTTGCAAGTTGTAGGAAAACTGCGCAATATCCAGTAGCTTTGGCCAGTCCCTTTGTGTGGCACTCACATAGTGCCTGAGGTAGACCTCCAGTAGTCCATTCACACGTTCTGTCTGCCCATCGGTCTGCGGATGCATGCTGGTGGAAAAGTTCAAGTCTGACCCCAACAGCTTGAACAACTCAGTCCAGAACCTGCCCGTGAAACGCCCGTCCCGATCACTAACAATGGTCCTCGGCACTCCCCAGTACTTCACCATGTTCTTCAGGAACAATCGAGCTGCCTCCTCGGCTGGGCACTCCTTGGTTGCTGGAATGAAGATTCCATATTTGGAAAACCTGTCCACCACTACCATGATGCTTCCAAACCCCTCTGTCTTGGGTAGACCGACTATAAAGTCCAGAGAAACACTCTCCCATGGTCGCTCTGGCACTGGCAATGGCTCCAAGAGACCCCCTGGTTTCTTGAGCTCCACCTTGTCCTGTTGGCACACAAGACAAGTCTTCACATAGGCCTCCACATCGTCCCTCATGTGCGGCCAGTAGTACCGGTCCTCGATCAGCGCCAAGGTGCGGCTCACTCCTGGGTGTCCAGCCCACCTTGAATCATGACACTCTTGCAAAACTTCCTTGCGGAGCTTCCCGTGCTGCGGCACAAACAGTCTACTGCCCCTGGTGTACAGCAACCCATCCTGCAACCAAAACCGCCTAGTCTTACCTTGCTGGGCGTACTCCATCAGAGCCTTGGCTGTAGGATCATGCGCAAGTCCCTCCTTGATGCGCGGCACCAGTGACCCCTCTGGTTGGCTAATGGCAGCAAGGTTAGCCTTCCTGCTCAGGGCGTCTGCCACTAGGTTCGCCCGTCCTGGCTTGTACTCCATCTGGAAATCAAATTCTGCAAGAAAATCTTGCCATCTCGCCTGCTTGGGGGACAGCTTCTTCTGCGTCTGGAAGTAGCTGGTCGCCACATTGTCCGTTCTCACCACGAACCTCGACCCCAACAGGTAATGGCGCCAAGTGCGCAAGCAGTGCACCACTGCAGTCATCTCCTTCTCTTGGACCGTGTACTTGCGTTCAGTCTCGTTCAGCTTCCTGCTCTCAAACGCGACTGGACGTCCCTCTTGCATCAACACGCCCCCTATGGCAAAGTCTGATGCGTCCGTATGCACCTCATACGGCTTGGCATGGTCTGGCAAGGCCAAGACTGGCTCCTCGGTCACAGCCCGCTTCAACCTGTCAAAGGCTTCCTGGCACCCTGCACTCCACTCCCATGCTCTCCCTTTCTTGAGCAAGTCAGTCAATGGCGTGGCTATTGCTGAGTGACCCTTGATGAAGCGCCTGTAGTAGTTAACCAGCCCAAGGAATGATCTCAACTCAGTGACCTTGGCTGGCGGTTGCCACTCCAGGATGGCGTCTATCTTGCCTTCATCCATGCGTATCCTGCCACCTCCCACTATGTGGCCCAGGAATGGGATCTCCTGCTGGGCGAATGAGCACTTCTCCCTCTTGACAAACAGCTTGTGCGCCCGCAACACCTCGAACACCTGTCTCAAGTGGTCTACATGCTCTCCCAAAGTCTGGCTGTAGATCACAATGTCATCCAAATAAACCACAACAAACCGATCAAGGAATGACTGAAGTACCTTGTTCATAAGGGTGCAGAATGTTGCTGGGGCATTCGTGAGTCCGAAAGGCATCACCAAGAACTCATACGAACCATACCGAGTGACACATGCTGTCTTTTGCTCATCTCCCTCCACGATCCTGACTTGATAATAGCCTGACCTCAAATCCAGCTTGGTGAACCACCTTGCGCTCCCAAGTTGATCGAACAAGTCCGCAATGAGTGGGATGGGGTACTTGTTCTTGATGGTCAGCTTGTTCAAAGCCCGGTAGTCTATGCACAGCCGCAACGACCCATCATGCTTGCGCTGGAATAGAACCGGTGCACCATAGGGTGCTTTCGATGGCCTGATGAAGCCAGCATCAACTAACTCCTTGAGCTGCTTCCTCAACTCCTCCAACTCTGGTGGAGACATTCGGTAAGGGGCTCTGGCTGGTGGCTTGGCCTCGGACACCAGCTCGATCTTGTGGTCCACCTCCCTCTTAGGTGGTAGCTTGCTAGGCAGCTTTGCGGGCATCACATCACTAAAGGTCTTCAGCACCTTTAGCACCTCCAAGGGTGACTCGGTCTCCTTCTCCCTTGGCTCATCATATTTCAGGGCTGCCAAGAAGGTGTCTTCTTGTCTACTTACCGCCTTGGCAAATTGGATGGCTGACACCACCCGTGACCCAACTCCAGACCCTCTCCTCAATGGTACAAGGCATTGGCACCGTGCATCCAAGATGCAAACACAATCGGCAAAAGGCACAAGGAGGGCGTTAATCCGAACAAGGAAATCCAACCCAATCACAAACTCATAGTCGTCAAGGGGTATTACCTCAATGGTCTCCTTGCCTTTCCAATCTCCAAGCTGTAACTCCACTCCCCGTGCTACTCCAATGGCTGGAACTTCCTTGGAGTTCACCGTCTTAATGGTACCAGTCCCTTTCTGCACCTTGAGTCCGAGCTTCCGGGCTCCATCACCTGAAATGAAAAGATGTGAGGCACCTGTGTCCACCAGTGCGCTCACCTTCTGACCCGCAACCATCAGATCCGCAAACATCAAGCCCTTTGGCTTGCGGCTCCCCTTACTCTGGACAGCATTGAGCACCAACGACCCAAGCTTTGCTGCCCCTGACTCTGGCTCCTCGTCAGACTCCCTGTCTACAGCAGCCAGCTTGCCCTTCTGCGGGCAATTGCGTGCTATGTGGCTCCCTCCACATAGGTAACATGCTAGTGGCTCTCGGTCCCCCTTTGCTTTCCACTTGCCTGTTGATGGCTTCCTCTCGCCATCCTTGGTTGAACGGTCTCGGTCTCCATCCTTGGACTCCCGGTCACGGTCCTTCCCATTGGACTGCTTCTTCCGGTCCCTATCGTCCCTGCCCTTACCCTTGGGCTTGGTAGACTCGAACTTGTTCAGAGGCTTGAACTCTATCAACGCCTCGGCAGTGGTCATGGCTTTAGCCAAGTCATGAACTCCCCTCCTTTGTAGCTCATGCTTCACCCACGGCTTCAGCCCATCCATGAAAGCAAAGAATGCGTCCTTCTCGCCTAGATCCGAGATCTGTAGCATCAGTTCAGAGAATTTTTGAACATACTCTCTTATGTTCCCTTGCTGGCTCAACCTGCGCAACTTTGCCCGTGCCTCATCATCGGCATACTCCGGGTAAAATTGTTCTCTGAACTCTTTTTGGAACTCTGCCCAGGTTCCAATCTTGGCGTTCCCACGCCTGACATCATCACACCTGCGCCTCCACCACAATAAGGCTACATCAGTGAGATACATAGCAGCGGTGCTTACCTTTATCGCCTCGTCTTGCATGCCCATGGCCTGGAAATACTGCTCCATACCCCAAAGGTAATTGTCTACTTCCTTGGCCGCCCTAGTCCCCTTAAACTCCTTGGGCTTGGGGACATCCAATCTGGATCTGGACACTCCAGCAAACATGCCATTCCCAATGGCAGTCTTGCAAGTAACGAGCTCACTGGTAAGCTCCTCCATCCGCTGGCGCATGGCCTCCATGCCATGGCGCATGGCCTCCATGCCATCTCGCAAAGTCAGAACTTCCGCCTCCAAGGATTCATTCTTTCGGGTGATCTCATCCAGGCCATTGTTGAGAGCAGCTGCTAGCTCACTTTGGATCTCCTCCCCCATGGAGTCTAGCGATGCAATGTGAGTTTCTACTTCCTCCAGCTTCTCCCCCATGTCGCCTATGGTCACCTCCACCTTGGCCAGCCTACCGTCCATGGTAGACCAGATATCTCTAGAACAAGCTTTCTTGCCTCTTCCTCGCCCATGCTCCTGGGCCTCTGGTTGTTGGCTAGCAACGTCGCTTTGGGATGCCATCTCCTCAATCACGATCTAACCTGCACAACACAAACACGCAGAATCGAACTTGCTCTGATACCAACTGTCACGGGCTCCGACCTTAGACTCAGAATCCGTGCGGCCTTAGGCTTGGAATCTCGTCCTTGATGCCTAAGTCAGCCTAAAACACAAGCGTGCGGGCACTAGAACAAAGGGAAGGGCTGATTACGCAAGTTAAAGAGAAACAGGACAGGAAAACAGAATTCTGGAAATGCTCTTGTATTCACTGAAACAGAAGTGTTTGATGGTGTACAAATGAGGGTGGAGCAGCCCTCTATTTATAGTTGAGGCTCCAGCTACAACTTAATGGCAAATCCCTAAAATAAAGGCTACAATCATGGGATTACATTTAATCAAGATGCTGGTTCCTGATTTTTAGGGTCAACCAAATCTGCCAGGATGCTGATGCTGATCCTGCCTGGTTCCAGAAGCTTCCCTTGCGTATCCAGCACCTCGGGCCCTTCTGGATGTGGTGCGGGCAGCCCAAATGCCAGGCCTTGGTCTCATGAGTTGGCCTGCAAGATGGGCGGGCGTTTGGAGCTCGTTTGATAGGCTTTGCGCACTGATACCCGCCAGCACGCCTGGTCTGCGGGCCTCAGCTTCTGGCTCGCCTGCTGGTCTGGCTGATGTGCCTGGCGCGCCCGCCCGGGGCGTGACACCCGCACCAGGGCCCAGCGTGTGCCGATGGTGGTCGAGGCAAGCGCCCGCACCAGGGCCCAGCGTGTGCCGATGGTGGTCGAGGCAACCTGCCGCACCAGGGCCCAGCGTGTGCCGATGGTGGTCGAGGCAAGCGCCCGCACCAGGGCCCAGCGTGTGCCGATGGTGGTCGAGGCAACCGCCCGCACCAGGGCCCAGCGTGTGCCGATGGTGGTCGAGGCAACCTGCCGCACCAGGGCCCAGCGTGTGCCGATGGTGCTCGAGGCAACCGACCGCACCAGGGCGGAGCGTGTGCCGATGGTGGTCGAGGCAACCGCCCGCACCAGGGCCCAGCGTGTGCCGATGG
>NW_028323015.1:580000-590000 GCF_047325235.1 Durio zibethinus | reverse complement strand
ACCGCCCGCACCAGGGCCCAGCGTGTGCCGATGGTGGTCGAGCCAGGAGCCCGCACCAAGGGCCGGCTTGTGCCGATGGTGTTCGGGGCAACCGCCTGCACCAGGGCCCTGCGTGTGCCGATGGTGCTGGGGGCAACCGCCCGCACCAGGGCCAAGCGTGTGCCGATGGTGCTGGGGGCAAGCGCCCGCACCAGGGCCCAGCGTGTGCCGATGGTGCTGGGGGTAACCGCCCGGACCAGGGCCCAACGTGTGCCGATGGTGGTCGAGGGAACCGCCCGCACCAGGGCCCAGCGTGTGCCGATGGTGCTGGGGGCAAGCGCCCGCCCCAGGGCCCAGCGTGTGCCGATGGTTATCGGGGCAACCGGCCGCACCAGGGCCCAGGGTCTGCCGATGGTGCTCGAGGCAACCGCCCGCACCAAGGCTCAGCATGTGCCGATTGTGATCGAGGCAACAACCCACACCAGGGCCCAGCTTGTGCCGATGGCGGTCGAGGCAAGTGCCCGTACCGAAGGGCAGCCTATGCCGATGATGGTCGATGCATGTGCCATCACCATGCGTCATCATGTGCCATTGATGGTCGAGGCCTTGGCCGAAGTTCGATTTTGAGCCACGGTGCCCATGCTTGGCTCCAGCATGTGCTGGTGCCGCTTTTTTTTCACTCGGGACAGCATCGCCGGAGCATCGCCGGAGTACCGCCGGAGAACCTGACCGGCGGCATTGGGGTTCCGGCGATTGGGAGGGGGGCCGGGGGGGGTGTGCGCACATGACGTGCGATGGGTGCTGGTACTTGGCCCTTGTGTTGGCCCCCTATCCCTCATCAAACCTCTGAGAACTCACACCCCCTTAAAGAGCGTTTGAGATTTTACAGGTTTGCTGCCAGTAGCCGTTAAAGTGTCTGAAACGGGGACACTTTTTTCAAACGGTCACGAAATCTTCTCCGGTTCGAGTTTTTAGCTGAATTTTTTTGTGCACGCCAACAAAAATAGAAGGATCACGTCCACAAAATTTGGGGCCAAAACTCCTTCTAAAAAAATTCTAAAAAATCACGAACCGCAAAAAGTTTCGAAAATCGTGAAAAATAGAAAACGAGTCATCTTGCAACGAAACTTCACGTGAAGGCTTAGGGGACCATTGTATGAATTTACAAGCCATAAAAATGGCATTGGCACGGCAGAAATTTGAAGATGTGCCTAAACCCACCAGGGCCCAGCGTGTGCCGATGGTGCTCGAGGCAAGCGCCCGCACCAGGGCCCAGCGTGTGCCGACGGTGGTCGAGGCAACCGCCCGCACCAGGGCCGATAGTGTGCCGATGGTGCTCGAGGCAACCTGTCGCACCAGGGCCCAGCGTGTGCCGATGGTGATCGAGGCAACCTGCCGTACCAGGGCCCAGCGTGTGCCGATGCTGGTCGAGGCAAGCGCCCGCACCAGCGCCCAGCGTGTGCCGATGGTGCTCGAGGCAACCGACCGCACCAGGGCCCAGCGTGTGCCGATGGTGCTCGAGGCAACCTGCCGCACCAGGGCCCAGCGTGTGCCGATGGTGGTCGAGGCAACCGCCCGCACCAGGGCCCAGCGTGTGCCGATGGTGGTCGAGGCAACCGCCCTCACCAAGGCCGAGCGTGTGCCGATGGTGGTCGAGGCAACCGCCCGCACCAGGGCCCAGCGTGTGCCGATGGTGGTCGAGGCAAGCGCCCTCACCAAGGCCGAGCGTGTGCCGATGGTGGTCGAGGCAACCGCCCGCACCAGGGCCCAGCGTGTGCCGATGGTGGTCGAGGCAAGCGCCCGCACCAGGGCCCAGCGTGTGCCGATGGTGGTCGAGGCAAGCGCCCTCACCAAGGCCGAGCGTGTGCCGATGGTGGTCGAGGCAACCGGCCGCACCAAGGGCCGGCGTGTGCCGATGGTGTTCGAGGCAACCGCCCGCACCAGGGCCCAGCGTGTGCCGATGGTGGTCGAGCCAGGAGCCCGCACCAAGGGCCGGCTTGTGCCGATGGTGTTCGGGGCAACCGCCCGCACCAGGGCCCTGCGTGTGCCGATGGTGCTGGGGGCAACCGCCCGCACCAGGGCCCAGCGTGTGCCGATGGTGCTGGGGGCAAGCGCCCGCACCAGGGCCCAGCGTGTGCCGATGGTGCTGGGGGTAACCGCCCGGACCAGGGCCCAACGTGTGCCGATGGTGGTCGAGGGAACCGCCCGCACCAGGGCCCAGCGTGTGCCGATGGTGCTGGGGGCAAGCGCCCGCCCCAGGGCCCAGCGTGTGCCGATGGTTATCGGGGCAACCGGCCGCACCAGGGCCCAGGGTCTGCCGATGGTGCTCGAGGCAACCGCCCGCACCAAGGCTCAGCATGTGCCGATTGTGATCGAGGCAACAACCCACACCAGGGCCCAGCTTGTGCCGATGGCGGTCGAGGCAAGTGCCCGTACCGAAGGGCAGCCTATGCCGATGATGGTCGATGCATGTGCCATCACCATGCGTCATCATGTGCCATTGATGGTCGAGGCCTTGGCCGAAGTTCGATTTTGAGCCACGGTGCCCATGCTTGGCTCCAGCATGTGCTGGTGCCGCATTTTTTTCACTCGGGACAGCATCGCCGGAGCATCGCCGGAGCATCGCCGGAGTACCGCCGGAGAACCTGACCGGCGGCATTGGGGTTCCGGCGATTGGGAGGGGGGCCGGGGGGGTGTGCGCACATGATGTGCGATGGGTGCTGGTACTTGGCCTTGTGTTGGCCCCCTATCCCTCATCAAACCTCTGAGAATTCACACCCCCTTAAAGAGCATTTGAGATTTTACAGGTTTGCTACCAGTAGCCGTTAAAGTGTCTGAAATGGGGACACTTTTTTCAAACGGTCACAAAATCTTCTCTACTTCGAGTTTTTAGCTGAATTTTTTTGTGCATGCCAACAAAAATAGAAGGATCATGCCTACAAAATTTGGGGCCAAAAATCCTTATAAAAAAATTTTAAAAAATCCCGAACCGCAAAAAGTTTCGAAAATCATGAAAAATAGAAAACGAGTCATCTTCCAACGAAACTTCACGTGAAGGCTTAGGGGACCATTGTATGAATTTACAAGCCATAAAAATGGCATTGGCACGGCAGAAATTTGAAGATGTGCCTAAACCCACCAGGGCCCAGCGTGTGCCGATGGTGCTCGAGGCAAGCGCCCGCACCAGGGCCCAGCGTGTGCCGACGGTGGTCGAGGCAACCGCCCGCACCAGGGTCGATAGTGTGCCGATGGTGCTCGAGGCAACCTGTCGCACCAGGGCCCAGCGTGTGCCGATGGTGATCGAGGCAACCTGCCGTACCAGGGCCCAGCGTGTGCCGATGCTGGTCGAGGCAAGCGCCCGCACCAGCGCCCAGCGTGTGCCGATGGTGCTCGAGGCAACCGACCGCACCAGGGCCCAGCGTGTGCCGATGGTGCTCGAGGCAACCTGCCGCACCAGGGCCCAGCGTGTGCCGATGGCGCTCGAGGCAAGCTCCCGCACCAGGGCCCAGCGTGTGCCGATGGTGCTCGAGGCAACCTGCCGCACCAGGGCCCAGCGTGTGCCGATGGTGCTCGAGGCAACCTGCCGCACCAGGGCCCAGCGTGTGCGGATGGTGCTCGAGGCAAGCGCCCGCACCAGGGCCCAGCGTGTGCCGATGGTGGTCGAGGCAACCGCCCGCACCAGGGCCCAGCGTGTGCCGATGGTGGTCGAGGCAACCGCCCACACCAGGGCCCAGCGTGTGCCGATGGTGGTCGAGGCAACCTGCCGCACCAGGGCCCAGCGTGTGCCGATGGTGGTCGAGGCAACCTGCCGCACCAGGGCCCAGCGTGTGCCGATGGTGCTCGAGGCAACCGACCGCACCAGGGCCGAGCTTGTGCCGAAGGTGGTCGAGGCAAGCGCCCGCACCAGGGCCCAGCGTGTGCCGATGGTGCTCGAGGCAACCGACCGCACCAGGGCCGAGCGTGTGCCGATGGTGCTCGAGGCAAGCGCCCGCACCAGGGCCCAGCGTTTGCCGATGGTGGTCGAGGCAACCTGCCGCACCAGGGCCCAGCGTGTGCCGATGGTGGTCGAGGCAAGCGCCCGCACCAGGGCCCAGCGTGTGCCGATGGTGGTCGAGGCAAGCGCCCGCCCCAGGGCCCAGCGTGTGCCGATGGTGGTCGAGGCAACCTGCCGCACCAGGGCCCAGCGTGTGCCGATGGTGGTCGAGGCAAGCGCCCGCACCAGGGCCCAGCGTGTGCCGATGGTGGTCGAGGCAACCGCCCGCACCAGGGCCCAGCGTGTGCCGATGGTGGTCGAGGCAACCTGCCGCACCAGGGCCCAGCGTGTGCCGATGGTGCTCGAGGCAACCGACCGCACCAGGGCGGAGCGTGTGCCGATGGTGGTCGAGGCAACCGCCCGCACCAGGGCCCAGCGTGTGCCGATGGTGGTCGAGGCAACCGACCGCACCAGGGCCGAGCGTGTGCCGATGGTGCTCGAGGCAAGCTGCCGCACCTGGGCCCAGCGTGTGCCGATGGTGGTCGAGGCAACCGCCCGCACCAGGGCCCAGCGTGTGCCGATGGTGATCGAGGCAACCGACCGCACCAGGGCCCAGCGTGTGCCGATGGTGCTCGAGGCAACCTGCCGCACCAGGGCCCAGCGTGTGCCGATGGTGGTCGAGGCAACCTGCCGCACCAGGGCCCAGCGTGTGTCGATGGTGGTCGAGGCAAGCGCCCGCACCAGGGCCCAGCGTGTGCCGATGGTGGTCGAGGCAACCGACCGCACCAGGGCCCAGCGTGTGCCGATGGTGCTCGAGGCAACCTGCCGCACCAGGGCCCAGCGTGTGCCGATGGTGGTCGAGGCAAGCGCCCGCACCAGGGCCCAGCGTGTGCCGATGGTGGTCGAGGCAAGCGCCCGCACCAGGGCCCAGCGTGTGCCGATGGTGCTCGAGGCAACCGACCGCACCAGGGCCGAGCGTGTGCCGATGGTGGTCGAGGCAAGCGCCCGCACCAGGGCCCAGCGTGTGCCGATGGTGATCGAGGCAAGCGCCCGTGTCACGCCCTGGGCGGGCGCGCCAGGCACATCAGCCAGACCAGCAGGCGAGCTAGCAGCTAAGGCCCGCAGACCAGGCGTGCTGGCGGGTATCAGTGCGCAAAGCCTATCAAACGAGCTCCAAACGCCCGCCCATCTTGCAGGCCAACTCATGAGACCAAGGCCTGGCATTTGGGCTGCCCGCACCACATCCAGAAGGGCCCGAGGTGCTAGATACGCAAGGGAAGCTTCTGGAACCAGGCAGGATCAGCATCAGCATCCTGGCAGATTTGGTTGACCCTGAAAATCAGGAACCAGCATCTTGATTAAATGTAATCCCATGATTGTAGCCTTTATTTTAGGGATTTGCCATTAAGTTGTAGCTGGAGCCTCAACTATAAATAGAGGGCTGCTCCACCCTCATTTGTACACCATCAAACACTTCTGTTTCAGTGAATACAAGAGCATTTCCAGAATTCTGTTTTTCTGTCCTGTTTCTCTTTAACTTGCGTAATCAGCCCTTCCCTTTGTTCTAGTGCCCGCACGCTTGTGTTTTAGGCTGACTTAGGCATCAAGGACGAGATTCCAAGCCTAAGGCCGCACGGATTCTGAGTCTAAGGTCGGAGCCCGTGACAGTTGGTATCAGAGCAAGTTCGATTCTGCGTGTTTGTGTTGTGCAGGTTAGATCGTGATTGAGGAGATGGCATCCCAAAGCGACGTTGCTAGCCAACAACCAGAGGCCCAGGAGCATGGGCGAGGAAGAGGCAAGAAAGCTTGTTCTAGAGATATCTGGTCTACCATGGATGGTAGGCTGGCCAAGGTGGAGGTGACCATAGGCGACATGGGGGAGAAGCTGGAGGAAGTAGAAACTCACATTGCATCGCTAGACTCCATGGGGGAGGAGATCCAAAGTGAGCTAGCAGCTGCTCTCAACAATGGCCTGAATGAGATCACCCGAAAGAATGAATCCTTGGAGGCGGAAGTTCTGACTTTGCGAGATGGCATGGAGGCCATGCGCCATGGCATGGAGGCCATGCGCCAGCGGATGGAGGAGCTTACCAGTGAGCTCGTTACTTGCAAGACTGCCATTGGGAATGGCATGTTTGCTGGAGTGTCCAGATCCAGATTGGATGTCCCCAAGCCTAAGGAGTTCAAGGGGACTAGGGCGGCCAAGGAAGTAGACAACTACCTTTGGGGTATGGAGCAGTACTTCCAGGCCATGGGCATGCAAGACGAGGCAATAAAGGTAAGCACCGCTGCTATGTATCTCACTGATGTAGCCTTATTGTGGTGGAGGCGCAGGTGTGATGATGTCAGGCGTGGGAACGCCAAGATTGGAACCTGGGCAGAGTTCCAAAAAGAGTTCAGAGAACAATTTTACCCGGAGTATGCCGATGATGAGGCACGGGCAAAGTTGCGCAGGTTGAGCCAGCAAGGGAACATAAGAGAGTATGTTCAAAAATTCTCTGAACTGATGCTACAGATCTCGGATCTAGGCGAGAAGGACGCATTCTTTGCTTTCATGGATGGGCTGAAGCCGTGGGTGAAGCATGAGCTACAAAGGAGGGGAGTTCATGACTTGGCTAAAGCCATGACCACTGCCGAGGCATTGATAGAGTTCAAGCCTCTGAACAAGTTCGAGTCTACCAAGCCCAAGGGTAAGGGCAGGGACGATAGGGACCGGAAGAAGCAGTCCAATGGGAAGGACCGTGACCGGGAGTCCAAGGATGGAGACCGAGACCGTTCAACCAAGGATGGCGAGAGGAAGCCATCAGCAGGCAAGTGGAAAGCAAAGGGGGACCGAGAGCCACTAGCATGTTACCTATGTGGAGGGAGCCACATAGCACGCAATTGCCCGCAGAAGGGCAAGCTGGCTGCTGTAGACAGGGAGTCTGACGAGGAGCCAGAGTCAGGGGCAGCAAAGCTTGGGTCGTTGGTGCTCAATGCTGTCCAGAGTAAGGGGAGCCGCAAGCCAAAGGGCTTGATGTTTGCGGATCTGATGGTTGCGGGTCAGAAGGTGAGCGCACTGGTGGACACAGGTGCCTCACATCTTTTCATTTCAGGTGATGGAGCCCGGAAGCTCGGACTAAAGGTGCAGAAAGGGACTGGTACCATTAAGACGGTGAACTCCAAGGAAGTTCCAGCCATTGGAGTAGCACGGGGAGTGGAGTTGCAGCTTGGAGATTGGAAAGGCAAGGAGACCATTGAGGTAATACCCCTTGACGACTATGAGTTTGTGATTGGGTTGGATTTCCTTGTTCGGATTAACGCCCTCCTTGTGCCTTTTGCCGATTGTGTTTGCATCTTGGATGCACGGTGCCAATGCCTAGTACCATTGAGGAGAGGGTCTGGAGTTGGGTCACGGGTGGTGTCAGCCATCCAATTTGCCAAGGCGGTAAGCAGACAAGAAGACACCTTCTTGGCAGCCCTGAAATATGATGAGCCAAGGGAGAAGGAGACCGAGTCACCCTTGGAGGTGCTAAAGGTGCTGAAGACCTTTAGTGATGTGATGCCCGCAAAGCTGCCTAGCAAGCTACCACCTAAGAGGGAGGTGGACCACAAGATCGAGCTGGTGTCCGAGGCCAAGCCACCAGCCAGAGCCCCTTACCGAATGTCTCCACCAGAGTTGGAGGAGTTGAGGAAGCAGCTCAAGGAGTTAGTTGATGCTGGCTTCATCAGGCCATCGAAAGCACCCTATGGTGCACCGGTTCTATTCCAGCGCAAGCATGATGGGTCGTTGCGGCTGTGCATAGACTACCGGGCTTTGAACAAGCTGACCATCAAGAACAAGTACCCCATCCCACTCATTGCGGACTTGTTCGATCAACTTGGGAGCGCAAGGTGGTTCACCAAGCTGGATTTGAGGTCAGGCTATTATCAAGTCAGGATCGCAGAGGGAGATGAGCAAAAGACAGCATGTGTCACTCGGTATGGTTCGTATGAGTTCTTGGTGATGCCTTTCGGACTCACGAATGCCCCAGCAACATTCTGCACCCTTATGAACAAGGTACTTCAGTCATTCCTTGATCGGTTTGTTGTGGTTTATTTGGATGACATTGTGATCTACAGCCAGACTTTGGGAGAGCATGTAGACCACTTGAGACAGGTGTTCGAGGTGTTGCGGGCGCACAAGCTGTTTGTCAAGAGGGAGAAGTGCTCATTCGCCCAGCAGGAGATCCCATTCCTTGGCCACATAGTGGGAGGTGGCAGGATACGCATGGATGAAGGCAAGATAGATGCCATCCTGGAGTGGCAACCGCCAGCCAAGGTCACTGAGTTGAGATCGTTCCTTGGGCTGGTTAACTACTACAGGCGCTTCATCAAGGGTCACTCAGCAATAGCCACGCCATTGACTGACTTGCTCAAGAAAGGGAGAGCATGGGAGTGGAGCGCAGGGTGCCAGGAAGCCTTTGACAGGTTGAAGCGGGCTGTGACCAAGGAGCCAGTCTTGGCCTTGCCAGACCATGCCAAACCGTATGAGGTGCATACGGATGCATCAGACTTTGCCATAGGGGGCGTGTTGATGCAAGAGGGACGTCCAGTCGCGTTTGAGAGCAGGAAGCTGAACGAGACTGAACGCAAGTACACGGTCCAAGAGAAGGAGATGACTGCAGTGGTGCACTGCTTGCGCACTTGGCGCCATTACCTGTTGGGGTCGAGGTTCGTGGTGAGGACGGACAATGTGGCAACCAGCTACTTCCAGACGCAGAAGAAGCTGTCCCCCAAGCAGGCGAGATGGCAAGATTTTCTTGCGGAATTTGATTTTCAGATGGAGTACAAGCCGGGGCGGGCGAACCTAGTGGCAGACGCCCTGAGCAGAAAGGCTAACCTTGCTGCCATTAGCCAACCAGAGGGGTCACTGGTGCCGCGCATCAAGGAGGGACTTGCGCATGATCCTACAGCCAAGGCTTTGATGGAGTACGCCCAGCAAGGTAAGACTAGGCGGTTTTGGTTGCAGGATGGGTTGCTGTACACCAGGGGCAATAGACTGTTTGTGCCGCAGCACGGGAAGCTCCGCAAGGAAGTTTTGCAAGAGTGTCATGATTCAAGGTGGGCTGGACACCCAGGAGTGAGCCGCACCTTGGCGCTGATCGAGGACCGGTACTACTGGCCGCACATGAGGGACGATGTGGAGGCCTATGTGAAGACTTGTCTTGTGTGCCAACAGGACAAGGTGGAGCTCAAGAAACCAGGGGGTCTCTTGGAGCCATTGCCAGTGCCAGAGCGACCATGGGAGAGTGTTTCTCTGGACTTTATAGTCGGTCTACCCAAGACAGAGGGGTTTGGAAGCATCATGGTAGTGGTGGACAGGTTTTCCAAGTATGGAATCTTCATTCCAGCAACCAAGGAGTGCCCAGCCGAGGAGGCAGCTCGATTGTTCCTGAAGAACATGGTGAAGTACTGGGGAGTGCCGAGGACCATTGTTAGTGATCGGGACGGGCGTTTCACGGGCAGGTTCTGGACTGAGTTGTTCAAGCTGTTGGGGTCAGACTTGAACTTTTCCACCAGCATGCATCCGCAGACCGATGGGCAGACAGAACGTGTGAACGGACTACTGGAGGTCTACCTCAGGCACTATGTGAGTGCCACACAAAGGGACTGGCCAAAGCTACTGGATATTGCGCAGTTTTCCTACAACTTGCAACGGAGCGAGGCGCCTTTTGTAGGACAAAACCGTGAGGCCAGGGGGCCAGAGCGGACAATACCTCACAAGGGTGTGAACCGTGGCGGTCAGGCTGATCCGAGATACCGGAAGGGTGAATGCCCGGGTCCCGGAGCCGCGCGGGTTCGGAGCTTAAGTCTCGACCCGTGACAAGTGGTATCAGAGCCAGCCCTAAACCGTTCGATCCACGCCGAGCACCTCGAGGGAGGTAGGCAGGGTGGCCGGCCTCCGTGACGAGGGCGTCACGAGGTTGGGTGCGGGAGAATGTCACGGACCTAAGGGGGAGTCCTGAATCCCACATCGAACATAATAGGAAGGTCCCTGGGGTATAAAAGGGTTCACATCATTTCCGC
>NW_028323015.1:565000-570000 GCF_047325235.1 Durio zibethinus | reverse complement strand
TCGCGCACACCTACTCCCCCCGTGGGGGGGGGAGAGGGGGTGCCGGACCATCACCCCCTAAAGAGCATTAGAGATTTTACAGATATGCTACCAGTAGACGTTAAAATGTCTGAAACGGGGACACTTTTTCCAAACAAGCAAATCCCACACCGAGGGTGCGCAGGTGCCGATGGTGGTCGAGGCATGTGCCCGCAACAAGGGCCAACGCGAGCCGATGGTGGTCGAGGCAACCGCCCGCACCAGCTCGAGGCATGTGCCAACACCAAGGCCCGGCATGTATCGATGGTGTTCGACGTAGGGGCCATCTTCTGCTGATGGTGGTCGAGGCAAGAGCCCGCACCAAGGGCCAGCGTGTGCCCATGGTGCTCGAGGCAACCGTCCGCACCAGGGCCCAGCGTGTGCCGATGGTGGTCGAGGCAACCGCCCGCACCAGGGCCCGGCGTGTGCCGATGGTGCTCGAGGCAACCGCCCGCACCAAGGGCCGGCTTGTGCCGATGGTGTTCGAGGCAACCGCCCGCACCAGGGCCCCGCGTGTGCCGATGGTGGTCGAGGCAACCGCCAGCACCAGGGCCCAGCGTGTGCCGATGGTGGTCGAGGCGACCGCCCGCACCAAGGCCGAGCGTGTGCCGATGGTGGTCGAGGCAACCGCCCGCACCAGGGCCCAGCGTGTGCCGATGGTGGTCGAGGCAAGCGCCCTCACCAAGGCCGAGCGTGTGCCGATGGTGGTCGAGGCAACCGCCCGCACCAGGGCCCAGCGTGTGCCGATGGTGGTCGAGGCAAGCGCCCTCACCAAGGCCGAGCGTGTGCCGATGGTGGTCGAGGCAACCGCCCGCACCAGGGCCCAGCGTGTGCCGATGGTGGTCGAGGCAAGCGCCCGCACCAGGGCCCAGCGTGTGCCGATGGTGGTCGAGGCAAGCGCCCTCACCAAGGCCGAGCGTGTGCCGATGGTGGTCGAGGCAACCGGCCGCACCAAGGGCCGGCGTGTGCCGATGGTGTTCGAGGCAACCGCCCGCACCAGGGCCCAGCGTGTGCCGATGGTGGTCGAGCCAGGAGCCCGCACCAAGGGCCGGCTTGTGCCGATGGTGTTCGGGGCAACCGCCCGCACCAGGGCCCTGCGTGTGCCGATGGTGCTGGGGGCAACCGCCCGCACCAGGGCCCAGCGTGTGCCGATGGTGCTGGGGGCAAGCGCCCGCACCAGGGCCCAGCGTGTGCCGATGGTGCTGGGGGTAACCGCCCGGACCAGGGCCCAACGTGTGCCGATGGTGGTCGAGGGAACCGCCCGCACCAGGGCCCAGCGTGTGCCGATGGTGCTGGGGGCAAGCGCCCGCCCCAGGGCCCAGCGTGTGCCGATGGTTATCGGGGCAACCGGCCGCACCAGGGCCCAGGGTCTGCCGATGGTGCTCGAGGCAACCGCCCGCACCAAGGCTCAGCATGTGCCGATTGTGATCGAGGCAACAACCCACACCAGGGCCCAGCTTGTGCCGATGGCGGTCGAGGCAAGTGCCCGTACCGAAGGGCAGCCTATGCCGATGATGGTCGATGCATGTGCCATCACCATGCGTCATCATGTGCCATTGATGGTCGAGGCCTTGGCCGAAGTTCGATTTTGAGCCACGGTGCCCATGCTTGGCTCCAGCATGTGCTGGTGCCGCATTTTTTTCACTCGGGACAGCATCGCCGGAGCATCGCCGGAGCATCGCCGGAGTACCGCCGGAGAACCTGACCGGCGGCATTGGGGTTCCGGCGATTGGGAGGGGGGCCGGGGGGGTGTGCGCACATGATGTGTGATGGGTGCTGGTACTTGGCCTTGTGTTGGCCCCCTATCCCTCATCAAACCTCTGAGAATTCACACCCCCTTAAAGAGCATTTGAGATTTTACAGGTTTGCTACCAGTAGCCGTTAAAGTGTCTGAAATGGGGACACTTTTTTCAAACGGTCACAAAATCTTCTCTACTTCGAGTTTTTAGCTGAATTTTTTTGTGCATGCCAACAAAAATAGAAGGATCATGCCTACAAAAGTTGGGGCCAAAAATCCTTATAAAAAAATTTTAAAAAATCCCGAACCGCAAAAAGTTTCCAAAATCATGAAAAATAGAAAACGAGTCATCTTCCAACGAAACTTCACGTGAAGGCTTAGGGGACCATTGTATGAATTTACAAGCCATAAAAATGGCATTGGCACGGCAGAAATTTGAAGATGTGCCTAAACCCACCAGGGCCCAGCGTGTGCCGATGGTGCTCGAGGCAAGCGCCCGCACCAGGGCCCAGCGTGTGCCGACGGTGGTCGAGGCAACCGCCCGCACCAGGGCCGATAGTGTGCCGATGGTGCTCGAGGCAACCTGTCGCACCAGGGCCCAGCGTGTGCCGATGGTGATCGAGGCAACCTGCCGTACCAGGGCCCAGCGTGTGCCGATGCTGGTCGAGGCAAGCGCCCGCACCAGCGCCCAGCGTGTGCCGATGGGGCTCGAGGCAACCGACCGCACCAGGGCCCAGCGTGTGCCGATGGTGCTCGAGGCAACCTGCCGCACCAGGGCCCAGCGTGTGCCGATGGCGCTCGAGGCAAGCTCCCGCACCAGGGCCCAGCGTGTGCCGATGGTGCTCGAGGCAACCTGCCGCACCAGGGCCCAGCGTGTGCCGATGGTGCTCGAGGCAACCTGCCGCACCAGGGCCCAACGTGTGCGGATGGTGCTCGAGGCAAGCGCCCGCACCAGGGCCCAGCGTGTGCCGATGGTGGTCGAGGCAACCGCCCGCACCAGGGCCCAGCGTGTGTCGATGGTGGTCGAGGCAACCGCCCGCACCAGGGCCCAGCGTGTGCCGATGGTGGTCGAGGCAACCTGCCGCACCAGGGCCCAGCGTGTGCCGATGGTGGTCGAGGCAACCTGCCGCACCAGGGCCCAGCGTGTGCCGATGGTGCTCGAGGCAACCGACCGCACCAGGGCCGAGCTTGTGCCGAAGGTGGTCGAGGCAAGCGCCCGCACCAGGGCCCAGCGTGTGCCGATAGTGGTCGAGGCTGCCGATGATGGTCGAGGCAACCTGCCGCACCAGGGCCCAGCGTGTGCCGATGGTGCTCGAGGCAACCGACCGCACCAGGGCCGAGCGTGTGCCGATGGTGCTCGAGGCAAGCGCCCGCACCAGGGCCCAGCGTGTGCCGATGGTGGTCGAGGCAACCTGCCGCACCAGGGCCCAGCGTGTGCCGATGGTGGTCGAGGCAAGCGCCCGCACCAGGGCCCAGCGTGTGCCGATGGTGGTCGAGGCAAGCGCCCGCACCAGGGCCCAGCGTGTGCCGATGGTGGTCGAGGCAACCGCCCGCACCAGGGCCCAGCGTGTGCCGATGGTGGTCGAGGCAACCTGCCGCACCAGGGCCCAGCGTGTGCCGATGGTGCTCGAGGCAACCGACCGCACCAGGGCGGAGCGTGTGCCGATGGTGGTCGAGGCAACCGCCCGCACCAGGGCCCAGCGTGTGCCGATGGTGGTCGAGGCAACCGACCGCACCAGGGCCGAGCGTGTGCCGATGGTGCTCGAGGCAAGCTGCCGCACCTGGGCCCAGCGTGTGCCGATGGTGGTCGAGGCAACCGCCCGCACCAGGGCCCAGCGTGTGCCGATGGTGATCGAGGCAACCGACCGCACCAGGGCCCAGCGTGTGCCGATGGTGCTCGAGGCAACCTGCCGCACCAGGGCCCAGCGTGTGCCGATGGTGGTCGAGGCAACCTGCCGCACCAGGGCCCAGCGTGTGCCGATGGTGGTCGAGGCAAGCGCCCGCACCAGGGCCCAGCGTGTGCCGATGGTGGTCGAGGCAACCGACCGCACTAGGGCCCAGCGTGTGCCGATGGTGCTCGAGGCAACCTGCCGCACCAGGGCCCAGCGTGTGCCGATGGTGGTCGAGGCAAGCGCCCGCACCAGGGCCCAGCGTGTGCCGATGGTGCTCGAGGCAACCGACCGCACCAGGGCCGAGCGTGTGCCGATGGTGGTCGAGGCAAGCGCCCGCACTAGGGCCCAGCGTGTGCCGATGGTGATCGAGGCAAGCGCCCGCACCAGGGCCCAGCGTGTGCCGATGGTGGTCGAGGCAAGCGCCCGCACCAGTGCCCAGCGTGTGCCGCCCGCACCAGGGCCCAGGTGTGCCGATGGTGGTCGAGGCAAGCGCCCGCACCAGTGCCCAGCGTGTGCCGATGGTGGTCGAGGCAAGCGCCCGCACCAGGGCCCAGCTTTTGCCGATGGTGATCGAGGCAACCGGCCGCTCCAGGGCCCAGCGTGTGCCGATGGTTATCGGGGCAACCGGCCGCACCAGGGCCCAGGGTCTGCCGATGGTGCTCGAGGCAACCGCCCGCACCAAGGCTCAGCATGTGCCGCTGGTGATCGAGGCAACAACCCACACCAGGGCCCAGCTTGTGCCGATGGCGGTCGAGGCAAGTGCCCGTACCGAAGGGCAGCCTATGCCGATGATGGTCGATGCATGTGCCATCACCATGCGTCATCATGTGCCATTGATGGTCGAGGCCTTGGCCGAAGTTCGATTTTGAGCCACGGTGCCCATGCTTGGCTCCAGCATGTGCTGGTGCCGCTTTTTTTTCACTCGGGACAGCATCGCCGGAGCATCGCCAGAGTACCGCCGGAGAACCTGACCGGCGGCATTGGGGTTCCGGCGATTGGGAGGGGGGCCGGGGGGGGTGTGCGCACATGACGTGCGATGGGTGCTGGTACTTGGCCCTTGTGTTGGCCCCCTATCCCTCATCAAACCTCTGAGAACTCACACCCCCTTAAAGAGCGTTTGAGATTTTACAGGTTTGCTGCCAGTAGCCGTTAAAGTGTCTGAAACGGGGACACTTTTTTCAAACGGTCACGAAATCTTCTCCGGTTCGAGTTTTTAGCTGAATTTTTTTGTGCACGCCAACAAAAATAGAAGGATCACGTCCACAAAATTTGGGGCCAAAACTCCTTCTAAAAAAATTCTAAAAAATCACGAACCGCAAAAAGTTTCAAAAATCGTGAAAAATAGAAAACGA
>NW_028323015.1:552500-555000 GCF_047325235.1 Durio zibethinus | reverse complement strand
ATTTTAAAAAATCCCGAACCGCAAAAAGTTTCGAAAATCATGAAAAATAGAAAACGAGTCATCTTCCAACGAAACTTCACGTGAAGGCTTAGGGGACCATTGTATGAATTTACAAGCCATAAAAATGGCATTGGCACGGCAGAAATTTGAAGATGTGCCTAAACCCACCAGGGCCCAGCGTGTGCCGATGGTGTTCGAGGCAAGCGCCCGCACCAGGGCCCAGCGTGTGCCGACGGTGGTCGAGGCAACCGCCCGCACCAGGGCCGATAGTGTGCCGATGGTGCTCGAGGCAACCTGTCGCACCAGGGCCCAGCGTGTGCCGATGGTGATCGAGGCAACCTGCCGTACCAGGGCCCAGCGTGTGCCGATGCTGGTCGAGGCAAGCGCCCGCACCAGCGCCCAGCGTGTGCCGATGGTGCTCGAGGCAACCGACCGCACCAGGGCCCAGCGTGTGCCGATGGTGCTCGAGGCAACCTGCCGCACCAGGGCCCAGCGTGTGCCGATGGCGCTCGAGGCAAGCTCCCGCACCAGGGCCCAGCGTGTGCCGATGGTGCTCGAGGCAACCTGCCGCACCAGGGCCCAGCGTGTGCCGATGGTGCTCGAGGCAAGCGCCCGCACCAGGGCCCAGCGTGTGCCGATGGTGGTCGAGGCAAGCGCCCGCACCAGGGCCCAGCGTGTGCCGATGGTGGTCGAGGCAACCGCCCGCACCAGGGCCCAGCGTGTGCCGATGGTGGTCGAGGCAACCTGCCGCACCAGGGCCCAGCGTGTGCCGATGGTGGTCGAGGCAACCTGCCGCACCAGGGCCCAGCGTGTGCCGACGGTGCTCGAGGCAACCGACCGCACCAGGGCCGAGCTTGTGCCGAAGGTGGTCGAGGCAAGCGCCCGCACCAGGGCCCAGCGTGTGCCGATGGTGGTCGAGGCTGCCGATGATGGTCGAGGCAACCTGCCGCACCAGGGCCCAGCGTGTGCCGATGGTGCTCGAGGCAACCGACCGCACCAGGGCCGAGCGTGTGCCGATGGTGCTCGAGGCAAGCGCCCGCACCAGGGCCCAGCGTGTGCCGATGGTGGTCGAGGCAACCTGCCGCACCAGGGCCCAGCGTGTGCCGATGGTGGTCGAGGCAAGCGCCCGCACCAGGGCCCAGCGTGTGCCGATGGTGGTCGAGGCAAGCGCCCGCACCAGGGCCCAGCGTGTGCCGATGGTGGTCGAGGCAACCTGCCGCACCAGGGCCCAGCGTGTGCCGATGGTGGTCGAGGCAAGCGCCCGCACCAGGGCCCAGCGTGTGCCGATGGTGGTCGAGGCAACCGCCCGCACCAGGGCCCAGCGTGTGCCGATGGTGGTCGAGGCAACCTGCCGCACCAGGGCCCAGCGTGTGCCGATGGTGCTCGAGGCAACCGACCGCACCAGGGCGGAGCGTGTGCCGATGGTGGTCGAGGCAACCGCCCGCACCAGGGCCCAGCGTGTGCCGATGGTGGTCGAGGCAACCGACCGCACCAGGGCCGAGCGTGTGCCGATGGTGCTCGAGGCAAGCTGCCGCACCTGGGCCCAGCGTGTGCCGATGGTGGTCGAGGCAACCGCCCGCACCAGGGCCCAGCGTGTGCCGATGGTGATCGAGGCAACCGACCGCACCAGGGCCCAGCGTGTGCCGATGGTGCTCGAGGCAACCTGCCGCACCAGGGCCCAGCGTGTGCCGATGGTGGTCGAGGCAACCTGCCGCACCAGGGCCCAGCGTGTGCCGATGGTGGTCGAGGCAAGCGCCCGCACCAGGGCCCAGCGTGTGCCGATGGTGGTCGAGGCAACCGACCGCACCAGGGCCCAGCGTGTGCCGATGGTGCTCGAGGCAACCTGCCGCACCAGGGCCCAGCGTGTGCCGATGGTGGTCGAGGCAAGCGCCCGCACCAGGGCCCAGCGTGTGCCGATGGTGCTCGAGGCAACCGACCGCACCAGGGCCGAGCGTGTGCCGATGGTGGTCGAGGCAAGCGCCCGCACCAGGGCCCAGCGTGTGCCGATGGTGATCGAGGCAAGCGCCCGCACCAGGGCCCAGCGTGTGCCGATGGTGGTCGAGGCAAGCGCCCGCACCAGTGCCCAGCGTGTGCCGATGGTGGTCGAGGCAAGCGATCGCACCAGGGCCCAGGTGTGCCGATGGTGGTCGAGGCAAGCGCCCGCACCAGTGCCCAGCGTGTGCCGATGGTGGTCGAGGCAAGCGCCCGCACCAGGGCCCAGCTTTTGCCGATGGTGATCGAGGCAACCGGCCGCTCCAGGGCCCAGCGTGTGCCGATGGTTATCGGGGCAACCGGCCGCACCAGGGCCCAAGGTCTGCCGATGGTGCTCGAGGCAACCGCCCGCACCAAGGCTCAGCATGTGCCGCTGGTGATCGAGGCAACAACCCACACCAGGGCCCAGCTTGTGCCGATGGCGGTCGAGGCAAGTGCCCGTACCGAAGGGCAGCCTATGCCGATGATGGTCGATGCTTGTGCCATCACCGTGCGTCATCATGTGCCA
>NW_028323015.1:540000-545000 GCF_047325235.1 Durio zibethinus | reverse complement strand
AAGGCATTTTTGTGGCCGATGAGAAGGGACCGCGAGACCGTCAAATACCGAGAGACTTGGCCGGGCCAAGCCCGCAACCGTAGCTTCTGCTCGCACCACCCCAGAGAGCCGTTGCCCGATTCAGGGACTTGGTCTGGGGTCTAGGGCAGCATCCGCCGCGTGCACGGGCTGGAGCTCGGCTCCCTTTTTTTGCATGCAAGCCAACCGATCGAGGCCATGGGCGCCTGCCGGTCACCGGAGCAACCAGTCGCCGGACAAAAATCGCCGGAAGGCATGCACGCCCTGTATTTCGTTCGAGGGACGTTGGCCGGGGTGCACGCAATGGGAGGCCCATCGCGCACACCTACTCCCCCCGTGGGGGGGGGAGAGGGGGTGCCGGACCACCACCCCCTAAAGAGCATTAGAGATTTTACAGATATGCTACCAGTAGACGTTAAAATGTCTGAAACGGGGACACTTTTTCCAAACAAGCAAATCCCACACCGAGGGTGCGCAGGTGCCGATGGTGGTCGAGGCATGTGCCCGCAACAAGGGCCAACGCGAGCCGATGGTGGTCGAGGCAACCGCCCGCACCAGCTCGAGGCATGTGCCCACACCAAGGCCCGGCATGTATCGATGGTGTTCGACGTAGGGGCCATCTTCTGCTGATGGTGGTCGAGGCAAGAGCCCGCACCAAGGGCCAGCGTGTGCCCATGGTGCTCGAGGCAACCGTCCGCACCAGGGCCCAGCGTGTGCCGATGGTGGTCGAGGCAACCGCCCGCACCAGGGCCCGGCGTGTGCCGATGGTGCTCGAGGCAACCGCCCGCACCAAGGGCCGGCTTGTGCCGATGGTGTTCAAGGCAACCGCCCGCACCAGGGCCCCGCGTGTGCCGATGGTGGTCGAGGCAACCGCCAGCACCAGGGCCCAGCGTGTGCCGATGGTGGTCGAGGCAACCGCCCGCACCAAGGCCGAGCGTGTGCCGATGGTGGTCGAGGCAACCGCCCGCACCAGGGCCCAGCGTGTGCCGATGGTGGTCGAGGCAACCGCCCGCACCAGGGCCCAGCGTGTGCCGATGGTGGTCGAGGCAAGCGCCCTCACCAAGGCCGAGCGTGTGCCGATGGTGGTCGAGGCAACCGCCCGCACCAGGGCCCAGCGTGTGCCGATGGTGGTCGAGGCAAGCGCCCGCACCAGGGCCCAGCGTGTGCCGATGGTGGTCGAGGCAAGCGCCCTCACCAAGGCCGAGCGTGTGCCGATGGTGGTCGAGGCAACCGGCCGCACCAAGGGCCGGCGTGTGCCGATGGTGTTCGAGGCAACCGCCCGCACCAGGGCCCAGCGTGTGCCGATGGTGGTCGAGCCAGGAGCCCGCACCAAGGGCCGGCTTGTGCCGATGGTGTTCGGGGCAACCGCCCGCACCAGGGCCCTGCGTGTGCCGATGGTGCTGGGGGCAACCGCCCGCACCAGGGCCCAGCGTGTGCCGATGGTGCTGGGGGCAAGCGCCCGCACCAGGGCCCAGCGTGTGCCGATGGTGCTGGGGGTAACCGCCCGGACCAGGGCCCAACGTGTGCCGATGGTGGTCGAGGGAACCGCCCGCACCAGGGCCCAGCGTGTGCCGATGGTGCTGGGGGCAAGCGCCCGCCCCAGGGCCCAGCGTGTGCCGATGGTTATCGGGGCAACCGGCCGCACCAGGGCCCAGGGTCTGCCGATGGTGCTCGAGGCAACCGCCCGCACCAAGGCTCAGCATGTGCCGATTGTGATCGAGGCAACAACCCACACCAGGGCCCAGCTTGTGCCGATGGCGGTCGAGGCAAGTGCCCGTACCGAAGGGCAGCCTATGCCGATGATGGTCGATGCATGTGCCATCACCATGCGTCATCATGTGCCATTGATGGTCGAGGCCTTGGCCGAAGTTCGATTTTGAGCCACGGTGCCCATGCTTGGCTCCAGCATGTGCTGGTGCCGCATTTTTTTCACTCGGGACAGCATCGCCGGAGCATCGCCGGAGCATCGCCGGAGTACCGCCGGAGAACCTGACCGGCGGCATTGGGGTTCCGGCGATTGGGAGGGGGGCCGGGGGGGTGTGCGCACATGATGTGCGATGGGTGCTGGTACTTGGCCTTGTGTTGGCCCCCTATCCCTCATCAAACCTCTGAGAATTCACACCCCCTTAAAGAACATTTGAGATTTTACAGGTTTGCTACCAGTAGCCGTTAAAGTGTCTGAAATGGGGACACTTTTTTCAAACGGTCACAAAATCTTCTCTACTTCGAGTTTTTAGCTGAATTTTTTTGTGCATGCCAACAAAAATAGAAGGATCATGCCTACAAAATTTGGGGCCAAAAATCCTTATAAAAAAATTTTAAAAAATCCCGAACCGCAAAAAGTTTCGAAAATCATGAAAAATAGAAAACGAGTCATCTTCCAACGAAACTTCACGTGAAGGCTTAGGGGACCATTGTATGAATTTACAAGCCATAAAAATGGCATTGGCACGGCAGAAATTTGAAGATGTGCCTAAACCCACCAGGGCCCAGCGTGTGCCGAAGGTGCTCGAGGCAAGCGCCCGCACCAGGGCCCAGCGTGTGCCGACGGTGGTCGAGGCAACCGCCCGCACCAGGGCCGATAGTGTGCCGATGGTGCTCGAGGCAACCTGTCGCACCAGGGCCCAGCGTGTGCCGATGGTGATCGAGGCAACCTGCCGTACCAGGGCCCAGCGTGTGCCGATGCTGGTCGAGGCAAGCGCCCGCACCAGCGCCCAGCGTGTGCCGATGGTGCTCGAGGCAACCGACCGCACCAGGGCCCAGCGTGTGCCGATGGTGCTCGAGGCAACCTGCCGCACCAGGGCCCAGCGTGTGCCGATGGCGCTCGAGGCAAGCTCCCGCACCAGGGCCCAGCGTGTGCCGATGGTGCTCGAGGCAACCTGCCGCACCAGGGCCCAGCGTGTGCCGATGGTGCTCGAGGCAACCTGCCGCACCAGGGCCCAGCGTGTGCGGATGGTGCTCGAGGCAAGCGCCCGCACCAGGGCCCAGCGTGTGCCGATGGTGGTCGAGGCAACCGCCCGCACCAGGGCCCAGCGTGTGCCGATGGTGGTCGAGGCAACCGCCCGCACCAGGGCCCAGCGTGTGCCGATGGTGGTCGAGGCAACCTGCCGCACCAGGGTCCAGCGTGTGCCGATGGTGGTCGAGGTAACCTGCCGCACCAGGGCCCAGCGTGTGCCGATGGTGCTCGAGGCAACCGACCGCACCAGGGCCGAGCTTGTGCCGAAGGTGGTCGAGGCAAGCGCCCGCACCAGGGCCCAGCGTGTGCCGATGGTGGTCGAGGCTGCCGATGATGGTCGAGGCAACCTGCCGCACCAGGGCCCAGCGTGTGCCGATGGTGCTCGAGGCAACCGACCGCACCAGGGCCGAGCGTGTGCCGATGGTGCTCGAGGCAAGCGCCCGCACCAGGGCCCAGCGTGTGCCGATGGTGGTCGAGGCAACCTGCCGCACCAGGGCCCAGCGTGTGCCGATGGTGGTCGAGGCAAGCGCCCGCACCAGGGCCCAGCGTGTGCCGATGGTGGTCGAGGCAAGCGCCCGCACCAGGGCCCAGCGTGTGCCGATGGTGGTCGAGGCAACCTGCCGCACCAGGGCCCAGCGTGTGCCGATGGTGGTCGAGGCAACCGCCCGCACCAGGGCCCAGCGTGTGCCGATGGTGGTCGAGGCAACCTGCCGCACCAGGGCCCAGCGTGTGCCGATGGTGCTCGAGGCAACCGACCGCACCAGGGCGGAGCGTGTGCCGATGGTGGTCGAGGCAACCGCCCGCACCAGGGCCCAGCGTGTGCCGATGGTGGTCGAGGCAACCGACCGCACCAGGGCCGAGCGTGTGCCGATGGTGCTCGAGGCAAGCTGCCGCACCTGGGCCCAGCGTGTGCCGATGGTGGTCGAGGCAACCGCCCGCACCAGGGCCCAGCGTGTGCCGATGGTGATCGAGGCAACCGACCGCACCAGGGCCCAGCGTGTGCCGATGGTGCTCGAGGCAACCTGCCGCACCAGGGCCCAGCGTGTGCCGATGGTGGTCGAGGCAACCTGCCGCACCAGGGCCCAGCGTGTGCCGATGGTGGTCGAGGCAAGCGCCCGCACCAGGGCCCAGCGTGTGCCGATGGTGGTCGAGGCAACCGACCGCACCAGGGCCCAGCGTGTGCCGATGGTGCTCGAGGCAACCTGCCGCACCAGGGCCCAGCGTGTGCCGATGGTGGTCGAGGCAAGCGCCCGCACCAGGGCCCAGCGTGTGCCGATGGTGGTCGAGGCAAGCGCCCGCACCAGGGCCCAGCGTGTGCCGATGGTGCTCGAGGCAACCGACCGCACCAGGGCCGAGCGTGTGCCGATGGTGGTCGAGGCAAGCGCCCGCACCAGGGCCCAGCGTGTGCCGATGGTGATCGAGGCAAGCGCCCGCACCAGGGCCCAGCGTGTGCCGATGGTGGTCGAGGCAAGCGCCCGCACCAGTGCCCAGCGTGTGCCGATGGTGGTCGAGGCAAGCGCCCGCACCAGGGCCCAGGTGTGCCGATGGTGGTCGAGGCAAGCGCCCGCACCAGTGCCCAGCGTGTGCCGATGGTGGTCGAGGCAAGCGCCCGCACCAGGGCCCAGCTTTTGCCGATGGTGATCGAGGCAACCGGCCGCTCCAGGGCCCAGCGTGTGCCGATGGTTATCGGGGCAACCGGCCGCACCAGGGCCCAAGGTCTGCCGATGGTGCTCGAGGCAACCGCCCGCACCAAGGCTCAGCATGTGCCGCTGGTGATCGAGGCAACAACCCACACCAGGGCCCAGCTTGTGCCGATGGCGGTCGAGGCAAGTGCCCGTACCGAAGGGCAGCCTATGCCGATGATGGTCGATGCATGTGCCATCACCATGCGTCATCATGTGCCATTGATGGTCGAGGCCTTGGCCGAAGTTCGATTTTGAGCCACGGTGCCCATGCTTGGCTCCAGCATGTGCTGGTGCCGCTTTTTTTTCACTCGGGACAGCATCGCCGGAGCATCGCCGGAGTA
>NW_028323015.1:527500-530000 GCF_047325235.1 Durio zibethinus | reverse complement strand
GCCGCATTTTTTTCACTCGGGACAGCATCGCCGGAGCATCGCCGGAGTACCGCCGGAGAACCTGACCGGCGGCATTGGGGTTCCGGCGATTGGGAGGGGGGCCGGGGGGGTGTGCGCACATGATGTGCGATGGGTGCTGGTACTTGGCCTTGTGTTGGCCCCCTATCCCTCATCAAACCTCTGAGAATTCACACCCCCTTAAAGAGCATTTGAGATTTTACAGGTTTGCTACCAGTAGCCGTTAAAGTGTCTGAAATGGGGACACTTTTTTCAAACGGTCACAAAATCTTCTCTACTTCGAGTTTTTAGCTGAATTGTTTTGTGCATGCCAACAAAAATAGAAGGATCATGCCTACAAAATTTGGGGCCAAAAATCCTTATAAAAAAATTTTAAAAAATCCCGAACCGCAAAAAGTTTCGAAAATCATGAAAAATAGAAAACGAGTCATCTTCCAACGAAACTTCACGTGAAGGCTTAGGGGACCATTGTATGAATTTACAAGCCATAAAAATGGCATTGGCACGGCAGAAATTTAAAGATGTGCCTAAACCCACCAGGGCCCAGCGTGTGCCGATGGTGCTCGAGGCAAGCGCCCGCACCAGGGCCCAGCGTGTGCCGACGGTGGTCGAGGCAACCGCCCGCACCAGGGCCGATAGTGTGCCGATGGTGCTCGAGGCAACCTGTCGCACCAGGGCCCAGCGTGTGCCGATGGTGATCGAGGCAACCTGCCGTACCAGGGCCCAGCGTGTGCCGATGCTGGTCGAGGCAAGCGCCCGCACCAGCGCCCAGCGTGTGCCGATGGTGCTCGAGGCAACCGACCGCACCAGGGCCCAGCGTGTGCCGATGGTGCTCGAGGCAACCTGCCGCACCAGGGCCCAGCGTGTGCCGATGGCGCTCGAGGCAAGCTCCCGCACCAGGGCCCAGCGTGTGCCGATGGTGCTCGAGGCAACCTGCCGCACCAGGGCCCAGCGTGTGCCGATGGTGCTCGAGGCAACCTGCCGCACCAGGGCCCAGCGTGTGCGGATGGTGCTCGAGGCAAGCGCCCGCACCAGGGCCCAGCGTGTGCCGATGGTGGTCGAGGCAACCGCCCGCACCAGGGCCCAGCGTGTGCCGATGGTGGTCGAGGCAACCGCCCGCACCAGGGCCCAGCGTGTGCCGATGGTGGTCGAGGCAACCTGCCGCACCAGGGCCCAGCGTGTGCCGATGGTGGTCGAGGCAACCTGCCGCACCAGGGCCCAGCGTGTGCCGATGGTGCTCGAGGCAACCGACCGCACCAGGGCCGAGCTTGTGCCGAAGGTGGTCGAGGCAAGCGCCCGCACCAGGGCCCAGCGTGTGCCGATGGTGGTCGAGGCTGCCGATGATGGTCGAGGCAACCTGCCGCACCAGGGCCCAGCGTGTGCCGATAGTGCTCGAGGCAACCGACCGCACCAGGGCCGAGCGTGTGCCGATGGTGCTCGAGGCAAGCGCCCGCACCAGGGCCCAGCGTGTGCCGATGGTGGTCGAGGCAACCTGCCGCACCAGGGCCCAGCGTGTGCCGATGGTGGACGAGGCAAGCGCCCGCACCAGGGCCCAGCGTGTGCCGATGGTGGTCGAGGCAAGCGCCCGCACCAGGGCCCAGCGTGTGCCGATGGTGGTCGAGGCAACCTGCCGCACCAGGGCCCAGCGTGTGCCGATGGTGGTCGAGGCAAGCGCCCGCACCAGGGCCCAGCGTGTGCCGATGGTGGTCGAGGCAACCGCCCGAACCAGGGCCCAGCGTGTGCCGATGGTGGTCGAGGCAACCTGCCGCACCAGGGCCCAGCGTGTGCCGATGGTGCTCGAGGCAACCGACCGCACCAGGGCGGAGCGTGTGCCGATGGTGGTCGAGGCAACCGCCCGCACCAGGGCCCAGCGTGTGCCGATGGTGGTCGAGGCAACCGACCGCACCAGGGCCGAGCGTGTGCCGATGGTGGTCGAGGCAAGCTGCCGCACCTGGGCCCAGCGTGTGCCGATGGTGGTCGAGGCAACCGCCCGCACCAGGGCCCAGCGTGTGCCGATGGTGATCGAGGCAACCGACCGCACCAGGGCCCAGCGTGTGCCGATGGTGCTCGAGGCAACCTGCCGCACCAGGGCCCAGCGTGTGCCGATGGTGGTCGAGGCAACCTGCCGCACCAGGGCCCAGCGTGTGCCGATGGTGGTCGAGGCAAGCGCCCGCACCAGGGCCCAGCGTGTGCCGATGGTGGTCGAGGCAACCGACCGCACCAGGGCCCAGCGTGTGCCGATGGTGCTCGAGGCAACCTGCCGCACCAGGGCCCAGCGTGTGCCGATGGTGGTCGAGGCAAGCGCCCGCACCAGGGCCCAGCGTGTGCCGATGGTGGTCGAGGCAAGCGCCCGCACCAGGGCCCAGCGTGTGCCGATGGTGCTCGAGGCAACCGACCGCACCAGGGCCGAGCGTGTGCCGATTGTGGTCGAGGCAAGCGCCCGCACCAGGGCCCAGCGTGTGCCGATGGTGATCGAGGCAAG
>NW_028323015.1:515000-517500 GCF_047325235.1 Durio zibethinus | reverse complement strand
CCGCCCGCACCAGGGCCCAGCGTGTGCCGATGGTGGTCGAGCCAGGAGCCCGCACCAAGGGCCGGCTTGTGCCGATGGTGTTCGGGGCAACCGCCCGCACCAGGGCCCTGCGTGTGCCGATGGTGCTGGGGGCAACCGCCCGCACCAGGGCCCAGCGTGTGCCGATGGTGCTGGGGGCAAGCGCCCGCACCAGGGCCCAGCGTGTGCCGATGGTGCTGGGGGTAACCGCCCGGACCAGGGCCCAACGTGTGCCGATGGTGGTCGAGGGAACCGCCCGCACCAGGGCCCAGCGTGTGCCGATGGTGCTGGGGGCAAGCGCCCGCCCCAGGGCCCAGCGTGTGCCGATGGTTATCGGGGCAACCGGCCGCACCAGGGCCCAGGGTCTGCCGATGGTGCTCGAGGCAACCGCCCGCACCAAGGCTCAACATGTGCCGATTGTGATCGAGGCAACAACCCACACCAGGGCCCAGCTTGTGCCGATGGCGGTCGAGGCAAGTGCCCGTACCGAAGGGCAGCCTATGCCGATGATGGTCGATGCATGTGCCATCACCATGCGTCATCATGTGCCATTGATGGTCGAGGCCTTGGCCGAAGTTCGATTTTGAGCCACGGTGCCCATGCTTGGCTCCAGCATGTGCTGGTGCCGCATTTTTTTCACTCGGGACAGCATCGCCGGAGCATCGCCGGAGCATCGCCGGAGTACCGCCGGAGAACCTGACCGGCGGCATTGGGGTTCCGGCGATTGGGAGGGGGGCCGGGGGGGTGTGCGCACATGATGTGCGATGGGTGCTGGTACTTGGCCTTGTGTTGGCCCCCTATCCCTCATCAAACCTCTGAGAATTCACACCCCCTTAAAGAGCATTTGAGATTTTACAGGTTTGCTACCAGTAGCCGTTAAAGTGTCTGAAATGGGGACACTTTTTTCAAACGGTCACAAAATCTTCTCTACTTCGAGTTTTTAGCTGAATTTTTTTGTGCATGCCAACAAAAATAGAAGGATCATGCCTACAAAATTTGGGGCCAAAAATCCTTATAAAAAAATTTTAAAAAATCCCGAACCGCAAAAAGTTTCGAAAATCATGAAAAATAGAAAACGAGTCATCTTCCAACGAAACTTCACGTGAAGGCTTAGGGGACCATTGTATGAATTTACAAGCCATAAAAATGGCATTGGCACGGCAGAAATTTGAAGATGTGCCTAAACCCACCAGGGCCCAGCGTGTGCCGATGGTGCTCGAGGCAAGCGCCCGCACCAGGGCCCAGCGTGTGCCGACGGTGGTCGAGGCAACCGCCCGCACCAGGGCCGATAGTGTGCCGATGGTGCTCGAGGCAACCTGTCGCACCAGGGCCCAGCGTGTGCCGATGGTGATCGAGGCAACCTGCCGTACCAGGGCCCAGCGTGTGCCGATGCTGGTCGAGGCAAGCGCCCGCACCAGCGCCCAGCGTGTGCCGATGGTGCTCGAGGCAACCGACCGCACCAGGGCCCAGCGTGTGCCGATGGTGCTCGAGGCAACCTGCCGCACCAGGGCCCAGCGTGTGCCGATGGCGCTCGAGGCAAGCTCCCGCACCAGGGCCCAGCGTTTGCCGATGGTGCTCGAGGCAACCTGCCGCACCAGGGCCCAGCGTGTGCCGATGGTGCTCGAGGCAACCTGCCGCACCAGGGCCCAGCGTGTGCGGATGGTGCTCGAGGCAAGCGCCCGCACCAGGGCCCAGCTTGTGCCGATGCTGGTCGAGGCAAGCGCCCGCACCAGCGCCCAGCGTGTGCCGATGGTGCTCGAGGCAACCGACCGCACCAGGGCCCAGCGTGTGCCGATGGTGCTCGAGGCAACCTGCCGCACCAGGGCCCAGCGTGTGCCGATGGCGCTCGAGGCAAGCTCCCGCACCAGGGCCCAGCGTGTGCCGATGGTGCTCGAGGCAACCTGCCGCACCAGGGCCCAGCGTGTGCCGATGGTGCTCGAGGCAACCTGCCGCACCAGGGCCCAGCGTGTGCGGATGGTGCTCGAGGCAAGCGCCCGCACCAGGGCCCAGCTTGTGCCGATGGTGGTCGAGGCAACCGCCCGCACCAGCGCCCAGCGTGTGCCGATGGTGGTCGAGGCAACCTGCCGCACCAGGGCCCAGCGTGTGCCGATGGTGGTCGAGGCAACCTGCCGCACCAGGGCCCAGCGTGTGCCGATGGTGCTCGAGGCAACCGACCGCACCAGGGCCGAGCTTGTGCCGAAGGTGGTCGAGGCAAGCGCCCGCACCAGGGCCCAGCGTGTGCCGATGGTGGTCGAGGCAACCGACCGCACCAGGGCCGAGCGTGTGCCGATGGTGCTCGAGGCAAGCGCCCGCACCAGGGCCCAACGTGTGCCGATGGTGGTCGAGGCAACCTGCCGCACCAGGGCCCAGCGTGTGCCGATGGTGGTCGAGGCAAGCGCCCGCACCAGGGCCCAGCGTGTGCCGATGGTGGTCGAGGTAAGCGCCCGCACCAGGGCCCAGCGTGTGCCGATGGTGGTCGAGG
>NW_028323015.1:500000-505000 GCF_047325235.1 Durio zibethinus | reverse complement strand
ACACCGAGGGTGCGCAGGTGCCGATGGTGGTCGAGGCATGTGCCCGCAACAAGGGCCAACGCGAGCCGATGGTGGTCGAGGCAACCGCCCGCACCAGCTCGAGGCATGTGCCCACACCAAGGCCCGGCATGTATCGATGGTGTTCGACGTAGGGGCCATCTTCTGCTGATGGTGGTCGAGGCAAGAGCCCGCACCAAGGGCCAGCGTGTGCCCATGGTGCTCGAGGCAACCGTCCGCACCAGGGCCCAGCGTGTGCCGATGGTGGTCGAGGCAACCGCCCGCACCAGGGCCCAGCGTGTGCCGATGGTGCTCGAGGCAACCGCCCGCACCAAGGGCCGGCTTGTGCCGATGGTGTTCGAGGCAACCGCCCGCACCAGGGCCCAGCGTGTGCCGATGGTGGTCGAGGCAACCGCCCGCACCAAGGCCGAGCGTGTGCCGATGGTGGTCGAGGCAAGCGCCCGCACCAGGGCCCAGCGTGTGCCGATGGTGGTCGAGGCAAGCGCCCTCACCAAGGCCGAGCGTGTGCCGATGGTGGTCGAGGCAACCGCCCGCACCAAGGCCCAGCGTGTGCCGATGGTGGTCGAGGCAAGCGCCCGCACCAAGGCTGAGCGTGTGCCGATGGTGGTCGAGGCAAGCGCCCGCACCAAGGCTGAGCGTGTGCCGATGGTGGTCGAGGCAAGCGCCCGCACCAGGGCCCAGCGTGTGCCGATGGTGGTCGAGGCAAGCACCCTCACCAAGGCCGAGCGTGTGCCGATGGTGGTCGAGGCAACCGGCCGCACCAAGGGCCGGCGTGTGCCGATGGTGTTTGAGGCAACCGCCCGCACCAGGGCCCAGCGTGTGCCGATGGTGCTGGGGGCAAGCGCCCGCACCAGGGCCCAGCGTGTGCCGATGGTGCTGGGGGTAACCGCCCGCACCAGGGCCCAGCGTGTGCCGATGGTGCTGGGGGCAAGCGCCCGCACCAGGGCCCAGCGTGTGCCGATGGTGCTGGGGGTAACCGCCCGGACCAGGGCCCAACGTGTGCCGATGGTGGTCGAGGGAACCGCCCGCACCAGGGCCCAGCGTGTGCCGATGGTGCTGGGGGCAAGCGCCCGCCCCAGGGCCCAGCGTGTGCCGATGGTGCTGGGGGCAAGCGCCCGCCCCAGGGCCCAGCGTGTGCCGATGGTTATCGGGGCAACCGGCCGCACCAGGGCCCAGGGTCTGCCGATGGTGCTCGAGGCAACCGCCCGCACCAAGGCTCAGCATGTGCCGATTGTGATCGAGGCAACAACCCACACCAGGGCCCAGCTTGTGCCGATGGCGGTCGAGGCAAGTGCCCGTATCGAAGGGCAGCCTATGCCGATGATGGTCGATGCATGTGCCATCACCATGCGCCATCATGTGCCATTGATGGTCGAGGCCTTGGCCGAAGTTCGATTTTGAGCCACGGTGCCCATGCTTGGCTCCAGCATGTGCTGGTGCCGCATTTTTTTCACTCGGGACAGCATCACCGGAGCATCGCCGGAGCATCGCCGGAGTACCGCCGGAGAACCTGACCGGCGGCATTGGGGTTCCGGCGATTGGGAGGGGGGCCGGGGGGGTGTGCGCACATGATGTGCGATGGGTGCTGGTACTTGGCCTTGTGTTGGCCCCCTATCCCTCATCAAACCTCTGAGAATTCACACCCCCTTAAAGAGCATTTGAGATTTTACAGGTTTGCTACCAGTAGCCGTTAAAGTGTCTGAAATGGGGACACTTTTTTCAAACGGTCACAAAATCTTCTCTACTTCGAGTTTTTAGCTGAATTTTTTTGTGCATGCCAACAAAAATAGAAGGATCATGCCTACAAAATTTGGGGCCAAAAATCCTTATAAAAAAATTTTAAAAAATCCCGAACCGCAAAAAGTTTCGAAAATCATGAAAAATAGAAAACGAGTCATCTTCCAACGAAACTTCACGTGAAGGCTTAGGGGACCATTGTATGAATTTACAAGCCATAAAAATGGCATTGGCACGGCAGAAATTTGAAGATGTGCCTAAACCCACCAGGGCCCAGCGTGTGCCGATGGTGCTCGAGGCAACCGCCCGCACCAGGGCCCAGCGTGTGCCGATGGTGCTCGAGGCAAGCGCCCGCACCAGGGCCCAGCGTGTGCCGACGGTGGTCGAGGCAACCGCCCGCACCAGGGCCGATAGTGTGCCGATGGTGCTCGAGGCAACCTGTCGCACCAGGGCCCAGCGTGTGCCGATGGTGATCGAGGCAACCTGCCGCACCAGGGCCCAGCGTGTGCCGATGCTGGTCGAGGCAAGCGCCCGCACCAGCGCCCAGCGTGTGCCGATGGTGCTCGAGGCAACCGACCGCACCAGGGCCCAGCGTGTGCCGATGGTGCTCGAGGCAACCTGCCGCACCAGGGCCCAGCGTGTGCCGATGGCGCTCGAGGCAAGCTCCCGCACCAGGGCCCAGCGTGTGCCGATGGTGCTCGAGGCAACCTGCCGCACCAGGGCCCAGCGTGTGCCGATGGTGCTCGAGGCAACCTGCCGCACCAGGGCCCAGCGTGTGCGGATGGTGCTCGAGGCAAGCGCCCGCACCAGGGCCCAGCGTGTGCCGATGGTGGTCGAGGCAACCGCCCGCACCAGGGCCCAGCGTGTGCCGATGGTGGTCGAGGCAACCTGCCGCACCAGGGCCCAGCGTGTGCCGATGGTGCTCGAGGCAAGCGCCCGCACCAGGGCCCAGCGTGTGCCGACGGTGGTCGAGGCAACCGCCCGCACCAGGGCCGATAGTGTGCCGATGGTGCTCGAGGCAACCTGTCGCACCAGGGCCCAGCGTGTGCCGATGGTGATCGAGGCAACCTGCCGCACCAGGGCCCAGCGTGTGCCGATGCTGGTTGAGGCAAGCGCCCGCACCAGCGCCCAGCGTGTGCCGATGGTGCTCGAGGCAACCGACCGCACCAGGGCCCAGCGTGTGCCGATGGGGCTCGAGGCAACCTGCCGCACCAGGGCCCAGCGTGTGCCGATGGCGCTCGAGGCAAGCTCCCGCACCAGGGCCCAGCGTGTGCCGATGGTGCTCGAGGCAACCTGCCGCACCAGGGCCCAGCGTGTGCCGATGGTGCTCGAGGCAACCTGCCGCACCAGGGCCCAGCGTGTGCCGATGGTGCTCGAGGCAACCTGCCGCACCAGGGCCCAGCGTGTGCGGATGGTGCTCGAGGCAAGCGCCCGCACCAGGGCCCAGCGTGTGCCGATGGTGGTCGAGGCAACCGCCCGCACCAGGGCCCAGCGTGTGCCGATGGTGGTCGAGGCAACCTGCCGCACCAGGGCCCAGCGTGTGCCGATGGCGCTCGAGGCAAGCTCCCGCACCAGGGCCGAGCGTGTGCCGATGGTGCTCGAGGCAACCTGCCGCACCAGGGCCCAGTGTGTGCCGATGGTGCTCGAGGCTGCCGATGATGGTCGAGGCAACCTGCCGCACCAGGGCCCAGCGTGTGCCGATGGTGCTCGAGGCAACCGACCGCACCAGGGTCGAGCGTGTGCCGATGGTGCTCGAGGCAAGCGCCCGCACCAGGGCCCAGCGTGTGCCGATGGTGGTCGAGGCAAGCGCCCGCACCAGGGCCCAGCGTGTGCCGATGGTGGTCGAGGCAACCGCCCGCACCAGGGCCCAGCGTGTGCCGATGGTGGTCGAGGCAACCGACCGCACCAGGGCGGAGCGTGTGCCGATGGTGGTCGAGGCAACCGCCCGCACCAGGGCCCAGCGTGTGCCGATGGTGGTCGAGGCTGCCGCCCGCACCAGGGCCCAGCGTGTGCCGATGGTGGTCGAGGCTGCCGATGGTGGTCGAGGCAACCTGCCGCACCAGGGCCCAGCGTGTGCCGATGGTGGTCGAGGCAACCGACCGCACCAGGGCCGAGCGTGTGCCGATGGTGCTCGAGGCAAGCTGCCGCACCAGGGCCCAGCGTGTGCCGATGGTGGTCGAGGCAACCGCCCGCACCAGGGCCCAGCGTGTGCCGATGGTGATCGAGGCAACCGACCGCACCAGGGCCCAGCGTGTGCCGATGGTGCTCGAGGCAACCTGCCGCACCAGGGCCCAGCGTGTGCCGATGGTGGTCGAGGCAAGCGCCCGCACCAGGGCCCAGCGTGTGCCGATGGTGGTCGAGGCAACCGACCGCACCAGGGCCCAGCGTGTGCCGATGGTGCTCGAGGCAACCTGCCGCACCAGGGCCCAGCGTGTGCCGATGGTGGTCGAGGCAAGCGCCCGCACCAGGGCCCAGCGTGTGCCGATGGTGGTCGAGGCAAGCGCCCGCACCAGGGCCCAGCGTGTGCCGATGGTGCTCGAGGCAAGCGCCCGCACCAGGGCCCAGCGTGTGCCGATGGTGATCGAGGCAAGCGCCCGCACCAGGGCCCAGCGTGTGCCGATGGTGGTCGAGGCAAGCGCCCGCACCAGTGCCCAGCGTGTGCCGATGGTGGTCGAGGCAAGCGCCCGCACCAGGGCCCAGGTGTGCCGATGGTGGTCGAGGCAAGCGCCCGCACCAGTGCCCAGCGTGTGCCGATGGTGGTCGAGGCAAGCGCCCGCACCAGGGCCCAGCTTTTGCCGATGGTGATCGAGGCAACCGGCCGCTCCAGGGCCCAGCGTGTGCCGATGGTTATCGGGGCAACCGGCCGCACCAGGGCCCAGGGTCTGCCGATGGTGCTCGAGGCAACCGCCCGCACCAAGGCTCAGCATGTGCCGCTGGTGATCGAGGCAACAACCCACACCAGGGCCCAGCTTGTGCCGATGGCGGTCGAGGCAAGTGCCCGTACCGAAGGGCAGCCTATGCCGATGATGGTCGATGCATGTGCCATCACCATGCGTCATCGTGTGCCATTGATGGTCGAGGCCTTGGCCGAAGTTCGATTTTGAGCCACGGTGCCCATGCTTGGCTCCAGCATGTGCTGGTGCCGCATTTTTTTCACTCGGGACAGCATCGCAGGAGCATCGCCGGAGTACCGCCGGAGAACCTGACCGGCGGCATTGGGGTTCCGGCGATTGGGAGGGGGGCCG
>NW_028323015.1:487500-490000 GCF_047325235.1 Durio zibethinus | reverse complement strand
GGGGGGCCGGGGGGGTGTGCGCACATGATGTGCGATGGGTGCTGGTACTTGGCCTTGTGTTGGCCCCCTATCCCTCATCAAACCTCTGAGAATTCACACCCCCTTAAAGAGCATTTGAGATTTTACAGGTTTGCTACCAGTAGCCGTTAAAGTGTCTGAAATGGGGACACTTTTTTCAAACGGTCACAAAATCTTCTCTACTTCGAGTTTTTAGCTGAATTTTTTTGTGCATGCCAACAAAAATAGAAGGATCATGCCTACAAAATTTGGGGCCAAAAATCCTTATAAAAAAATTTTAAAAAATCCCGAACCGCAAAAAGTTTCGAAAATCATGAAAAATAGAAAACGAGTCATCTTCCAACGAAACTTCACGTGAAGGCTTAGGGGACCATTGTATGAATTTACAAGCCATAAAAATGGCATTGGCACGGCAGAAATTTGAAGATGTGCCTAAACCCACCAGGGCCCAGCGTGTGCCGATGGTGCTCGAGGCAACCGCCCGCACCAGGGCCCAGCGTGTGCCGATGGTGCTCGAGGCAAGCGCCCGCACCAGGGCCCAGCGTGTGCCGACGGTGGTCGAGGCAACCGCCCGCACCAGGGCCGATAGTGTGCCGATGGTGCTCGAGGCAACCTGTCGCACCAGGGCCCAGCGTGTGCCGATGGTGATCGAGGCAACCTGCCGCACCAGGGCCCAGCGTGTGCCGATGCTGGTCGAGGCAAGCGCCCGCACCAGCGCCCAGCGTGTGCCGATGGTGCTCGAGGCAACCGACCGCACCAGGGCCCAGCGTGTGCCGATGGTGCTCGAGGCAACCTGCCGCACCAGGGCCCAGCGTGTGCCGATGGCGCTCGAGGCAAGCTCCCGCACCAGGGCCCAGCGTGTGCCGATGGTGCTCGAGGCAACCTGCCGCACCAGGGCCCAGCGTGTGCCGATGGTGCTCGAGGCAACCTGCCGCACCAGGGCCCAGCGTGTGCGGATGGTGCTCGAGGCAAGCGCCCGCACCAGGGCCCAGCGTGTGCCGATGGTGGTCGAGGCAACCGCCCGCACCAGGGCCCAGCGTGTGCCGATGGTGGTCGAGGCAACCTGCCGCACCAGGGCCCAGCGTGTGCCGATGGCGCTCGAGGCAAGCTCCCGCACCAGGGCCCAGCGTGTGCCGATGGTGCTCGAGGCAACCTGCCGCACCAGGGCCCAGTGTGTACCGATGGTACTCGAGGCTGCCGATGATGGTCGAGGCAACCTGCCGCACCAGGGCCCAGCGTGTGCCGATGGTGCTCGAGGCAACCGATCGCACCAGGGCCGAGCGTGTGCCGATGGTGCTCGAGGCAAGCGCCCGCACCAGGGCCCAGCGTGTGCCGATGGTGGTCGAGGCAACCTGCCGCACCAGGGCCCAGCGTGTGCCGATGGTGGTCGAGGCAAGCGCCCGCACCAGGGCCCAGCGTGTGCCGATGGTGGTCGAGGCAACCGCCCGCACCAGGGCCCAGCGTGTGCCGATGGTGGTCGAGGCAACCGACCGCACCAGGGCGGAGCGTGTGCCGATGGTGGTCGAGGCAACCGCCCGCACCAGGGCCCAGCGTGTGCCGATGGTGGTCGAGGCTGCCGCCCGCACCAGGGCGGAGCGTGTGCCGATGGTGGTCGAGGCTGCCGCCCGCACCAGGGCCCAGCGTGTGCCGATGGTGGTCGAGGCTGCCGATGGTGGTCGAGGCAACCTGCCGCACCAGGGCCCAGCGTGTGCCGATGGTGGTCGAGGTAACCGACCGCACCAGGGCCGAGCGTGTGCCGATGGTGCTCGAGGCAAGCTGCCGCACCAGGGCCCAGCGTGTGCCGATGGTGCTCGAGGCAACCGCCCGCACCAGGGCCCAGCGTGTGCCGATGGTGCTCGAGGCAACCTGCCGCACCAGGGCCCAGCGTGTGCCGATGGTGGTCGAGGCAAGCGCCCGCACCAGGGCCCAGCGTGTGCCGATGGTGGTCGAGGCAACCGACCGCACCAGGGCCGAGCGTGTGCCGATGGTGCTCGAGGCAACCTGCCGCACCAGGGCCCAGCGTGTGCCGATGGTGGTCGAGGCAAGCGCCCGCACCAGGGCCCAGCGTGTGCCGATGGTGGTCGAGGCAAGCGCCCGCACCAGGGCCCAGCGTGTGCCGATGGTGCTCGAGGCAACCGACCGCACCAGGGCCGAGCGTGTGCCGATGGTGGTCGAGGCAAGCACCCGCACCAGGGCCCAGCGTGTTCCGATGGTGGTCGAGGCAAGCGCCCGCACCAGTGCCCAGCGTGTGCCGATGGTGGTCGAGGCAAGCGCCCGCACCAGGGCCCAGGTGTGCCGATGGTGGTCGAGGCAAGCGCCCGCACCAGTGCCCAGCGTGTGCCGATGGTGGTCGAGGCAAGCGCCCGCACCAGGGCCCAGCTTTTGCCGATGGTGATCGAGGCAACCGGCCGCTCCAGGGCCCAGCGTGTGCCGATGGTTATCGGGGCAACCGGTCGCACCAGGGCCCAGGGTCTGCCGATGG
>NW_028323015.1:470000-477500 GCF_047325235.1 Durio zibethinus | reverse complement strand
GCTCATGACATCCTCCCCCACCTATTCTAACGACGTCCTCGTCGACTTGCTGGCTTGAAATTCTTCGATCTTCCTTTGAAATCTCTGGAGGTCGTGCTCTCTCTCCCAGCTGGTTTCTTCTAGGCCTAGTCCCTCCCACTTTACTAAGTACTCCCGAACTAGTCTTCGAGATATCTTGGTTTCCCTGTCAGCTAAGATCTCTTGGACTCGACGCTCTGAAGGTGGTTTCATGGTGATGGCGGCTCTGGTTGGCTCTCTTCGACCAGCATCTGTAGGATCTGCATGGAATGGCTTCAAGTTGCTCACATGAAATACTGGGTGCACCTTCATCCACTTTGGAGGGTCGATTTTGTAGGAAGCATTCCCCACCTTGGAAAGGACCCTTACTGGACCTTCGTACTTGCGCACCAATCTGCGATCTCTCTTCCTCAAGAACCTGGTTTGTTCAGGGACTAATCGAACAAGAACCAAATCCCCAACTTGAAATTGCTGAGCTCTACGACCCTTGTCTGCCCATTTCTTCATCCGTTTTGACGCTTTCTCTAAGTAGGCTTGTGCGATCTCCGTGTTTAGTTTCCATTCCTTGCTGAGGTTGAATGCTCTGGGATTCTTTCCTCCATATTGTTCCAAGGAAGTGTGGGGTAGCCTTGGTAATTGTCCGGTGATCACCTCAAATGGGCTCTTGTTGGTGGAAGAGCTCTTGTTGGAATTAAAACAGAGTTGAGCAACGTCCAATAATGAGGGCCAGTTCTTTTGGTTGGCGTGGACAAAATGCCTCAAGTATTCCTCTAACAATCCATTGAACCGTTCTGTTTGGCCATCAGTTTGAGGGTGATAGCTCGAGGAGATGTTGAGTTGGGACCCCAAAATCTTGAAAAGTTCTCTCCAAAAGGACCCTGTGAATCTAGGATCTCTATCACTGACAATGTTTTGGGGGAGGCCCCAATACTTGACCACATGTTTGAACAATAGTCGAGCTGTGTCCTCCGCTGTACAGTACTTGGGAGCAGGAATGAATGTGGCATACTTAGAGAACCGATCAATCACCACCAAGATAGCTCCAAGATCGCCAACCTTGGGTAGGCTCGAGATGAAATCGAGGGAGATGCTTTCCCACGGTTTGGTAGGTACCGATAAAGGTTCAAGCATACCTGCAGGTTTCCTCTTCTCGACTTTGTCTTGTTGGCAAATGAGGCAAGTCTTCGTATATTCCATCACATCTTGTCGCATTTGAGGCCAATAATAACCTTGTTTCAATAACGCCAACGTGCGCTGCCAGCCCGGATGTCCCTCCCATGGGGTGTCATGACACTCCCTCATCAGCATCTGTCTCAGACCTCCTGCTCTTGGCACAAAGACTCGAGGTCCCTTGGTCCACAAGACCCCATTTTCTTTCCAGAAATGTTTGGACTTCCCTTCTTCCACTAGCTTCAAAATGGCACAGGCTTGCGGGTCTTTCCCTAAATGGTCTCCAATCAACTTATGGATGTCTGTAGTGGCTCTGCTAGCCACCATTGGGGCCATTCTTCTGAGGGCCGCTAACTCTGGCCGCCTGCTCAAGGCATCCGCCACTTGATTAGTCTTCCCCGTGGTATGCTCAAAATAAAAGTCGAACTCAGCTAAAAATTCCTGCCATCTAGCTTGTTTCGCCGTGAGTCTTGGTTGGGTGAGGAAGTGGCTAACGGCTGTGTTGTCTGTCTTCACGACAAAGTGCGCACCCAACAAGTAATGCCGCCAAGTCCTCAAGCAATGAACCACCGCAAGGAGCTCTTTCTCCTGGGCTGTGTATTTCCTTTCAGCTTCGCTCAGCTTCCTACTTTCGAATGCTACCGGGTGATGTTGTTGTAAAAGCACACCTCCAATAGCAAAATCCGATGCATCCGTCTGGACTTCAAAAGGCTTTCCAATATCGGGGAGAGCTAAGATGGGATCCTTCATAATAGCATCCTTCAATCCCTCAAAGGCCTCCTGGCACTCGTTCGTCCAACACCATTTATGTTCCTTCTTCAGTAGCTCCGTGAGGGCCGTGGTCTTACGAGAGTACCCTTCCACAAACCTTCTATAATAGTTGGCTAGTCCCAAAAAGGAGCAGAGCTCACTAACATTCTTCGGTATCGTCCACTCTTTGATGGCCCTGACTTTTTCCATGTCCATTCGGATGTGGCCACGTTCGACAATGTGACCGAGAAAATGGATTTGGGTCTGAGCGAATGCACACTTCTCCCTTTTTACATATAACTGATGGTCCTGTAACCTTTGAAATACCTGGCGCAGGTGTTCTTGATGTTCTTCCAACGTGGAGCTATACACCACTATATCATCTAAATAAATGACTACAAACTTGTCTAGGTAGTCATGAAACACCTGATTCATCAATGTACAAAATGTGGCAGGAGCATTGGTTAGTCCAAAAGGCATCACAAGGAATTCAAATGCACCATACCGTGTTACACAGGTGGTCTTCGGCTCATCTCCCTCGAGGATTCTGACCTGATAGTATCCCGATCTCAGGTCCAGTTTGGAGAAGTATTTGGCCCCGCTCAATTGATCAAACAAGTCTGCTATGAGCGGGATAGGATATTTGTTTCTTACGGTGACTTTGTTCAAAGCCCTGTAGTCGACACATAAGCGCAAGCTACCATCATGCTTTTTCTGGAATAGCACTGGCGCTCCGAAAGGAGCCTTTGATGGTCGGATGAACCCGGCTTGTAGAAGCTCATCCAACTGTTTTCTCAGCTCGGCCAACTCTGGCGGGGCCATGCGATAGGGGGCTCTAGCAGGGGGTTTTGCCCCTGGGAGTAGCTCAATTTCGTGGTCTACTGCTCGTCGAGGGGGTAGAACCTTGGGCAACATCTCTGGCATCACCTCTTTGAATTCTTCTAACACTTTCTTCACGCCATTGGGTATTGGTTCTACTTTCGACCCTTCTTTGTAGATCGGCATGGCCACAAAAGAGGGTTCCCCTCTCTTTACCCCTTTCTTGAATTGCAAAGCCGAAATCATTTTCTTCCCACTCTTTGGCAAGATATTGGCTGGCACCACACATGGGTGTTCTCCTAAGAACAACAAGCAGCTAGCAGCGGGGATAGGGATCACCTGAGCCAACGTCATGAAGTCCAATCCTAGAACGACATCAAAGTCATCCATGGGGGAGACTGTGAAGTCTACCTTCCCTTCCCATGGCCCCAATTGGGTCGTCACACTTTTCGAGCTTCCACTGATTGCAAAGGCTGGCGAATTGACCGCCTTCATTCGCCCACAGTCTTTACCAATCTGAAGACCACACCTTTTTGCTTCTTCTGGTGTGATGAAAGTGTCGGTTGCGCCTGTATCCACCATAGCCTTGGTGGTTTTCCCATTGATCGTCAAGTTCACGTACATCAAGCCTCTGCTTTGCTCTTTCTTTATAGTGTTCAATTGGGTGTGAAGGGCACTGAGGAACCTTATTGAGCCCATCCTGGCTGGCTCCTCTTCAGCTTCTTCAACGCTCTCGGGCACTTTTGCAGACTCTTGGGATGAGGTCCTTAAGGCATTAAGGGCTCCTCGGTGCGGGCACTCAGCCACTCGATGCGGCCCCTTGCAAAGAAAGCAAGCAAGCGGTTGCCTAGGCTTGAAGATCCCTGCGTTGTTTGTCCTAGGCTGGATGCTATCTCGCCCAAAGGACTTCCTGTCTGATCCCCAACTGAAGGGTCGGTCCAACCTAGTTATCTTTCCCCCACTCCCAAGATTAGAGCTACTACCCGGTGGTGGAGGGTTCTTCCGTTTTAACGAACCATCATTAAAATCATGAAGACGTTCCGCTGCAGCCATGGCCGTCGTCACATCTTGCACTCTTTGCCTCTGTAGCTCTGTCCTCGCCCATGGCTTGAGGCCCTCAATAAAATGGAATAACTTGTCCTTCTCGGACATGTCCCTAATATCCAGTATCAGGGTAGAAAAGTTCCTCACGAACTCTCGCACCGTTCCGGTTTGCACCAACTCTCGAAGTCTCCTTCGAGCCATATAATCCACATTCTCCGGAAAAAACTGGTTTTTCAGTTCACGCTTCAGATCTGTCCAGGTCTTAATCGGGCACTCGTCATCGACAAACTTGGAGCGCCACCACAACTTGGCATCCCCTACGAGATACATCGATGCCATTGTCACCTTGTCTTCCTCTGAACTTGTGTGTACAGCTCGGAAGTATTGTTCCATGTCGAACAGGAAATTCTCAAGTTCCTTAGCATCCCTTGCCCCCTCAAAGCACCGAGGCTCCGGTACTTTGGGCCTTTGTCCCCTGTCCGTCGAGCTTGAACTCGAACTGGCCACCGCCATTTGTAGGATGCTCATCTGGGCCCTGAGCTCCTCAAACTCCTTGTGGAGTATGTTCAAGGCATCTCTAGCCTCTTCGCTCACATTGTGGAGAGTATCGGACAACTCCCGCTGGGTTGTCTCGATCTCCCTCACTCGGTCTTTTGTTACCATATGAGTTTTCATTGCGGCCACCGCGGCCTCAAGTTCCTCAATTCTCTGCCGATGATCCGGTCCACCACTTGTGGCCATCTCATCCATTTCTCTAGCACTTCTCAACCGTGCTCTGATACCACGTGTCACGGACTAAGCTTTCTCTCAACAAGCACTAGCCCGCGAGGCACTTGAATGGACGCTTCCACCCAAGTCAGCCCTCAATAGATCGAGATCTGAACAAATAACCATAAACCATGGTTAGTCTCAAGCATTCACAATAAGGCACTATATATCAATATCAATCTCATCCATACACACAACAAGGCACATTCACATCGAGAAAGAAAAGAAACACATCGAGGCAACAATCGGGCATTCAATCGAGGCACATATCATTAAAATTGGGAATCATACATCGGGACCTCCCACCATCACCAGGGCCAGGGGGGCAGCCCATGGTGGGTGGCCTAAGCTCGCATAGCACCCGGTGAGACAGCCCAACAATACCCTGCCGGCTCACCCCCCCCTAAAGAGCCTTAGAGATTTTAGAGCTATGCTACCAGTAACCGTTACAATGTTTGAAATGGGGACACTTTTCCTAACACAAGGGGTCTACCCGGCCATGGCCCTATACATGGGTGGCTCATGGCAACCTAAGTCCCGGTCATGGCCTTATACAAGGTTGGCTCATGACACCGAGCGTGTGCCGATGGTGGTCGAGGCAAGCGCCCGCACCAGGGCCCAGCGTGTGCCGATGGTGGTCGAGGCAAGCGCCCTCACCAAGGCCGAGCGTGTGCCGATGGTGGTCGAGGCAACCGGCCGCACCAAGGGCCGGCGTGTGCCGATGGTGTTCGAGGCAACCGCCCGCACCAGGGCCCAGCGTGTGCCGATGGTGCTGGGGGTAACCGCCCGCACCAGGGCCCAGCGTGTGCCGATGGTGCTGGGGGCAAGCGCCCGCACCAGGGCCCAGCGTGTGCCGATGGTGCTGGGGGTAACCGCCCGGACCAGGGCCCAACGTGTGCCGATGGTGGTCGAGGGAACCGCCCGCACCAGGGCCCAGCGTGTGCCGATGGTGCTGGGGGCAAGCGCCCGCCCCAGGGCCCAGCGTGTGCCGATGGTGCTGGGGGCAAGCGCCCGCCCCAGGGCCCAGCGTGTGCCGATGGTTATCGGGGCAACCGGCCGCACCAGGGCCCAGGGTCTGCCGATGGTGCTCGAGGCAACCGCCCGCACCAAGGCTCAGCATGTGCCGATTGTGATCGAGGCAACAACCCACACCAGGGCCCAGCTTGTGCCGATGGCGGTCGAGGCAAGTGCCCGTACCGAAGGGCAGGCTATGCCGATGATGGTCGATGCATGTGCCATCACCATGCGCCATCATGTGCCATTGATGGTCGAGGCCTTGGCCGAAGTTCGATTTTGAGCCACGGTGCCCATGCTTGGCTCCAGCATGTGCTGGTGCCGCATTTTTTTCACTCGGGACAGCATCGCCGGAGCATCGCCGGAGCATCGCCGGAGTACCGCCGGAGAACCTGACCGGCGGCATTGGGGTTCCGGCGATTGGGAGGGGGGCCGGGGGGGTGTGCGCACATGATGTGCGATGGGTGCTGGTACTTGGCCTTGTGTTGGCCCCCTATCCCTCATCAAACCTCTGAGAATTCACACCCCCTTAAAGAGCATTTGAGATTTTACAGGTTTGCTACCAGTAGCCGTTAAAGTGTCTGAAATGGGGACACTTTTTTCAAACGGTCACAAAATCTTCTCTACTTCGAGTTTTTAGCTGAATTTTTTTGTGCATGCCAACAAAAATAGAAGGATCATGCCTACAAAATTTGGGGCCAAAAATCCTTATAAAAAAATTTTAAAAAATCCCGAACCGCAAAAAGTTTCGAAAATCATGAAAAATAGAAAACGAGTCATCTTCCAACGAAACTTCACGTGAAGGCTTAGGGGACCATTGTATGAATTTACAAGCCATAAAAATGGCATTGGCACGGCAGAAATTTGAAGATGTGCCTAAACCCACCAGGGCCCAGCGTGTGCCGATGGTGCTCGAGGCAACCGCCCGCACCAGGGCCCAGCGTGTGCCGATGGTGCTCGAGGCAAGCGCCCGCACCAGGGCCCAGCGTGTGCCGACGGTGGTCGAGGCAACCGCCCGCACCAGGGCCGATAGTGTGCCGATGGTGCTCGAGGCAACCTGTCGCACCAGGGCCCAGCGTGTGCCGATGGTGATCGAGGCAACCTGCCGCACCAGGGCCCAGCGTGTGCCGATGCTGGTCGAGGCAAGCGCCCGCACCAGCGCCCAGCGTGTGCCGATGGTGCTCGAGGCAACCGACCGCACCAGGGCCCAGCGTGTGCCGATGGTGCTCGAGGCAACCTGCCGCACCAGGGCCCAGCGTGTGCCGATGGTGCTCGAGGCAACCTGCCGCACCAGGGCCCAGCGTGTGCGGATGGTGCTCGAGGCAAGCGCCCGCACCAGGGCCCAGCGTGTGCCGATGGTGGTCGAGGCAACCGCTCGCACCAGGGCCCAGCGTGTGCCGATGGTGGTCGAGGCAACCTGCCGCACCAGGGCCCAGCGTGTGCCGATGGCGCTCGAGGCAAGCTCCCGCACCAGGGCCGAGCGTGTGCCGATGGTGCTCGAGGCAACCTGCCGCACCAGGGCCCAGTGTGTGCCGATGGTGCTCGAGGCTGCCGATGATGGTCGAGGCAACCTGCCGCACCAGGGCCCAGCGTGTGCCGATGGTGCTCGAGGCAACCGACCGCACCAGGGCCGAGCGTGTGCCGATGGTGCTCGAGGCAAGCGCCCGCACCAGGGCCCAGCGTGTGCCGATGGTGGTCGAGGCAACCTGCCGCACCAGGGCCCAGCGTGTGCCGATGGTGGTCGAGGCAAGCGCCCGCACCAGGGCCCAGCGTGTGCCGATGGTGGTCGAGGCAAGCGCCCGCACCAGGGCCCAGCGTGTGCCGATGGTGGTCGAGGCAAGCGCCCGCACCAGGGCCCAGCGTGTACCGATGGTGGTCGAGGCAACCGCCCGCACCAGGGCCCAGCGTGTGCCGATG
>NW_028323015.1:457500-460000 GCF_047325235.1 Durio zibethinus | reverse complement strand
CACCAAGGCCGAGCGTGTGCCGATGGTGGTCGAGGCAAGCGCCCGCACCAGGGCCCAGCGTGTGCCGATGGTGGTCGAGGCAAGCGCCCTCACCAAGGCCGAGCGTGTGCCGATGGTGGTCGAGGCAACCGCCCGCACCAAGGCCCAGCGTGTGCCGATGGTGGTCGAGGCAAGCGCCCACACCAAGGCCGAGCGTGTGCCGATGGTGGTCGAGGCAAGCGCCCGCACCAGGGCCCAGCGTGTGCCGATGGTGGTCGAGGCAAGCGCCCTCACCAAGGCCGAGCGTGTGCCGATGGTGGTCGAGGCAACCGGCCGCACCAAGGGCCGGCGTGTGCCGATGGTGTTCGAGGCAACCGCCCGCACCAGGGCCCAGCGTGTGCCGATGGTGCTGGGGGCAAGCGCCCGCACCAGGGCCCAGCGTGTGCCGATGGTGCTGGGGGTAACCGCCCGCACCAGGGCCCAGCGTGTGCCGATGGTGCTGGGGGCAAGCGCCCGCACCAAGGCCCAGCGTGTGCCGATGGTGCTGGGGGTAACCGCCCGGACCAGGGCCCAGCGTGTGCCGATGGTGGTCGAGGGAACCGCCCGCACCAGGGCCCAGCGTGTGCCGATGGTGCTGGGGGCAAGCGCCCGCCCCAGGGCCCAGCGTGTGCCGATGGTGCTGGGGGCAAGCGCCCGCCCCAGGGCCCAGCGTGTGCCGATGGTTATCGGGGCAACCGGCTGCACCAGGGTCCAGGGTCTGCCGATGGTGCTCGAGGCAACCGCCCGCACCAAGGCTCAGCATGTGCCGATTGTGATCGAGGCAACAACCCACACCAGGGCCCAGCTTGTGCCGATGGCGGTCGAGGCAAGTGCCCGTACCGAAGGGCAGCCTATGCCGATGATGGTCGATGCATGTGCCATCACCATGCGCCATCATGTGCCATTGATGGTCGAGGCCTTGGCCGAAGTTCGATTTTGAGCCACGGTGCCCATGCTTGGCTCCAGCATGTGCTGGTGCCGCATTTTTTTCACTCGGGACAGCATCGCCGGAGCATCGCCGGAGCATCGCCGGAGTACCGCCGGAGAACCTGACCGGCGGCATTGGGGTTCCGACGATTGGGAGGGGGGCCGGGGGGGTGTGCGCACATGATGTGCGATGGGTGCTGGTACTTGGCCTTGTGTTGGCCCCCTATCCCTCATCAAACCTCTGAGAATTCACACCCCCTTAAAGAGCATTTGAGATTTTACAGGTTTGCTACCAGTAGCCGTTAAAGTGTCTGAAATGGGGACACTTTTTTCAAACGGTCACAAAATCTTCTCTACTTCGAGTTTTTAGCTGAATTTTTTTGTGCATGCCAACAAAAATAGAAGGATCATGCCTACAAAATTTGGGGCCAAAAATCCTTATAAAAAAATTTTAAAAAATCCCGAACCGCAAAAAGTTTCGAAAATCATGAAAAATAGAAAACGAGTCATCTTCCAACGAAACTTCACGTGAAGGCTTAGGGGACCATTGTATGAATTTACAAGCCATAAAAATGGCATTGGCACGGCAGAAATTTGAAGATGTGCCTAAACCCACCAGGGCCCAGCGTGTGCCGATGGTGCTCGAGGCAACCGCCCGCACCAGGGCCCAGCGTGTGCCGATGGTGCTCGAGGCAAGCGCCCGCACCAGGGCCCAGCGTGTGCCGACGGTGGTCGAGGCAACCGCCCGCACCAGGGCCGATAGTGTGCCGATGGTGCTCGAGGCAACCTGTCGCACCAGGGCCCAGCGTGTGCCGATGGTGATCGAGGCAACCTGCCGCACCAGGGCCCAGCGTCTGCCGATGCTGGTCGAGGCAAGCGCCCGCACCAGCGCCCAGCGTGTGCCGATGGTGCTCGAGGCAACCGACCGCACCAGGGCCCAGCGTGTGCCGATGGTGCTCGAGGCAACCTGCCGCACCAGGGCCCAGCGTGTGCCGATGGCGCTCGAGGCAAGCTCCCGCACCAGGGCCCAGCGTGTGCCGATGGTGCTCGAGGCAACCTGCCGCACCAGGGCCCAGCGTGTGCCGATGGTGCTCGAGGCAACCTGCCGCACCAGGGCCCAGCGTGTGCGGATGGTGCTCGAGGCAACCTGCCGCACCAGGGCCCAGCGTGTGCGGATGGTGCTCGAGGCAAGCGCCCGCACCAGGGCCCAGCGTGTGCCGATGGTGGTCGAGGCAACCGCTCGCACCAGGGCCCAGCGTGTGCCGATGGTGGTCGAGGCAACCTGCCGCACCAGGGCCCAGCGTGTGCCGATGGCGCTCGAGGCAAGCTCCCGCACCAGGGCCGAGCGTGTGCCGATGGTGCTCGAGGCAACCTGCCGCACCAGGGCCCAGTGTGTGCCGATGGTGCTCGAGGCTGCCGATGATGGTCGAGGCAACCTGCCGCACCAGGGCCCAGCGTGTGCCGATGGTGGTCGAGGCAACCGACCGCACCAGGGCCGAGCGTGTGCCGATGGTGCTCGAGGCAAGCGCCCGCACCAGGGCCCAGCGTGTGCCGA
>NW_028323015.1:442500-447500 GCF_047325235.1 Durio zibethinus | reverse complement strand
CCGTGGGGGGGGGAGAGGGGGTGCCGGACCACCACCCCCTAAAGAGCATTAGAGATTTTACAGATATGCTACCAGTAGACGTTAAAATGTCTGAAACGAGGACACTTTTTCCAAACAAGCAAATCCCACACCGAGGGTGCGCAGGTGCCGATGGTGGTCGAGGAATGTGCCCGCAACAAGGGCCAACGCGAGCCGATGGTGGTCGAGGCAACCGCCCGCACCAGCTCGAGGCATGTGCCCACACCAAGGCCCGGCATGTATCGATGGTGTTCGACGTAGGGGCCATCTTCTGCTGATGGTGGTCGAGGCAAGAGCCCGCACCAAGGGCCAGCGTGTGCCCATGGTGCTCGAGGCAACCGTCCGCACCAGGGCCCAGCGTGTGCCGATGGTGGTCGAGGCAACCGCCCGCACCAGGGCCCAGCGTGTGCCGATGGTGCTCGAGGCAACCGCCCGCACCAAGGGCCGGCTTGTGCCGATGGTGTTCGAGGCAACCGCCCGCACCAGGGCCCAGCGTGTGCCGATGGTGGTCGAGGCAACCGCCCGCACCAAGGCCGAGCGTGTGCCGATGGTGGTCGAGGCAAGCGCCCGCACCAGGGCCCAGCGTGTGCCGATGGTGGTCGAGGCAAGCGCCCTCACCAAGGCCGAGCGTGTGCCGATGGTGGTCGAGGCAACCGCCCGCACCAAGGCCCAGCGTGTGCCGATGGTGGTCGAGGCAAGCGCCCGCACCAAGGCCGAGCGTGTGCCGATGGTGGTCGAGGCAAGCGCCCGCACCAGGGCCCAGCGTGTGCCGATGGTGGTCGAGGCAAGCGCCCTCACCAAGGCCGAGCGTGTGCCGATGGTGGTCGAGGCAACCGGCCGCACCAAGGGCCGGCGTGTGCCGATGGTGTTCGAGGCAACCGCCCGCACCAGGGCCCAGCGTGTGCCGATGGTGCTGGGGGCAAGCGCCCGCACCAGGGCCCAGCGTGTGCCGATGGTGCTGGGGGTAACCGCCCGCACCAGGGCCCAGCGTGTGCCGATGGTGCTGGGGGCAAGCGCCCGCACCAGGGCCCAGCGTGTGCCGATGGTGCTGGGGGTAACCGCCCGGACCAGGGCCCAACGTGTGCCGATGGTGGTCGAGGGAACCGCCCGCACCAGGGCCCAGCGTGTGCCGATGGTGCTGGGGGCAAGCGCCCGCCCCAGGGCCCAGCGTGTGCCGATGGTGCTGGGGGCAAGCGCCCGCCCCAGGGCCCAGCGTGTGCCGATGGTTATCGGGGCAACCGGCCGCACCAGGGCCCAGGGTCTGCCGATGGTGCTCGAGGCAACCGCCCGCACCAAGGCTCAGCATGTGCCGATTGTGATCGAGGCAACAACCCACACCAGGGCCCAGCTTGTGCCGATGGCGGTCGAGGCAAGTGCCCGTACCGAAGGGCAGCCTATGCCGATGATGGTCGATGCATGTGCCATCACCATGCGCCATCATGTGCCATTGATGGTCGAGGCCTTGGCCGAAGTTCGATTTTGAGCCACGGTGCCCATGCTTGGCTCCAGCATGTGCTGGTGCCGCATTTTTTTCACTCGGGACAGCATCGCCGGAGCATCGCCGGAGCATCGCCGGAGTACCGCCGGAGAACCTGACCGGCGGCATTGGGGTTCCGGCGATTGGGAGGGGGGCCGGGGGGGTGTGCGCACATGATGTGCGATGGGTGCTGGTACTTGGCCTTGTGTTGGCCCCCTATCCCTCATCAAACCTCTGAGAATTCACACCCCCTTAAAGAGCATTTGAGATTTTACAGGTTTGCTACCAGTAGCCGTTAAAGTGTCTGAAATGGGGACACTTTTTTCAAACGGTCACAAAATCTTCTCTACTTCGAGTTTTTAGCTAAATTTTTTTGTGCATGCCAACAAAAATAGAAGGATCATGCCTACAAAATTTGGGGCCAAAAATCCTTATAAAAAAATTTTAAAAAATCCCGAACCGGAAAAAGTTTCGAAAATCATGAAAAATAGAAAACGAGTCATCTTCCAACGAAACTTCACGTGAAGGCTTAGGGGACCATTGTATGAATTTACAAGCCATAAAAATGGCATTGGCACGGCAGAAATTTGAAGATGTGCCTAAACCCACCAGGGCCCAGCGTGTGCCGATGGTGCTCGAGGCAACCGCCCGCACCAGGGCCCAGCGTGTGCCGATGGTGCTCGAGGCAAGCGCCCGCACCAGGGCCCAGCGTGTGCCGATGGTGGTCGAGGCAACCGCCCGCACCAGGGCCGATAGTGTGCCGATGGTGCTCGAGGCAACCTGTCGCACCAGGGCCCAGCGTGTGCCGATGGTGATCGAGGCAACCTGCCGCACCAGGGCCCAGCGTGTGCCGATGCTGGTCGAGGCAAGCGCCCGCACCAGCGCCCAGCGTGTGCCGATGGTGCTCGAGGCAACCGACCGCACCAGGGCCCAGCGTGTGCCGATGGTGCTCGAGGCAACCTGCCGCACCAGGGCCCAGCGTGTGCCGATGGCGCTCGAGGCAAGCTCCCGCACCAGGGCCCAGCGTGTGCCGATGGTGCTCGAGGCAACCTGCCGCACCAGGGCCCAGCGTGTGCCGATGGTGCTCGAGGCAACCTGCCGCACCAGGGCCCAGCGTGTGCGGATGGTGCTCGAGGCAAGCGCCCGCACCAGGGCCCAGCGTGTGCCGATGGTGGTCGAGGCAACCGCCCGCACCAGGGCCCAGCGTGTGCCGATGGTGGTCGAGGCAACCTGCCGCACCAGGGCCCAGCGTGTGCCGATGGCGCTCGAGGCAAGCTCCCGCACCAGGGCCGAGCGTGTGCCGATGGTGCTCGAGGCAACCTGCTGCACCAGGGCCCAGTGTGTGCCGATGGTGCTCGAGGCTGCCGATGATGGTCGAGGCAACCTGCCGCACCAGGGCCCAGCGTGTGCCGATGGTGCTCGAGGCAACCGACCGCACCAGGGCCGAGCGTGTGCCGATGGTGCTCGAGGCAAGCGCCCGCACCAGGGCCCAGCGTGTGCCGATGGTGGTCGAGGCAACCTGCCGCACCAGGGCCCAGCGTGTGCCGATGGTGGTCGAGGCAAGCGCCCGCACCAGGGCCCAGCGTGTGCCGATGGTGGTCGAGGCAAGCGCCCGCACCAGGGCCCAGCGTGTGCCGATGGTGGTCGAGGCAAGCGCCCGCACCAGGGCCCAGCGTGTGCCGATGGTGGTCGAGGCAACCGCCCGCACCAGGGCCCAGCGTGAGCCGATGGTGGTCGAGGCAACCGACCGCGCCAGGGCCGAGCGTGTGCCGATGGTGCTCGAGGCAAGCTGCCGCACCAGGGCCCAGCGTGTGCCGATGGTGGTCGAGGCAACCGCCCGCACCAGGGCCCAGCGTGTGCCGATGGTGATCGAGGCAACCGACCGCACCAGGGCCCAGCGTGTGCCGATGGTGCTCGAGGCAACCTGCCGCACCAGGGCCCAGCGTGTGCCTATGGTGGTCGAGGCTGCCGCCCGTACCAGGGCCCAGCGTGTGCCGATGGTGGTCGAGGCAACCTGCCGCACCAGGGCCCAGCGTGTGCCGATGGTGGTCGAGGCAACCGACCGCACCAGGGCCGAGCGTGTGCCGATGGTGCTCGAGGCAAGCTGCCGCACCAGGGCCCAGCGTGTGCCGATGGTGGTCGAGGCAACCGCCCGCACCAGGGCCCAGCGTGTGCCGATGGTGATCGAGGCAACCGACCGCACCAGGGCCCAGCGTGTGCCGATGGTGCTCGAGGCAACCTGCCGCACCAGGGCCCAGCGTGTGCCGATGGTGGTCGAGGCAAGCGCCCGCACCAGGGCCCAGCGTGTGCCGATGGTGCTCGAGGCAACCGACCGCACCAGGGCCGAGCGTGTGCCGATGGTGGTCGAGGCAAGCGCCCGCACCAGGGCCCAGCGTGTGCCGATGGTGATCGAGGCAAGCGCCGGCACCAGGGCCCAGCGTGTGCCGATGGTGGTCGAGGCAAGCGCCCGCACCAGTGCCCAGCGTGTGCCGATGGTGGTCGAGGCAAGCGCCCGCACCAGGGCCCAGGTGTGCCGATGGTGGTCGAGGCAAGCGCCCGCACCAGTGCCCAGCGTGTGACGATGGTGGTCGAGGCAAGCGCCCGCACCAGGGCCCAGCTTTTGCCGATGGTGATCGAGGCAACCGGCCGCTCCAGGGCCCAGCGTGTGCCGATGGTTATCGGGGCAACCGGCCGCACCAGGGCCCAGGGTCTGCCGATGGTGCTCGAGGCAACCGCCCGCACCAAGGCTCAGCATGTGCCTCTGGTGATCGAGGCAACAACCCACACCAGGGCCCAGCTTGTGCCGATGGCGGTCGAGGCAAGTGCCCTTACCGAAGGGCAGCCTATGCCGATGATGGTCGATGCATGTGCCATCACCATGCGTCATCATGTGCCATTGATGGTCGAGGCCTTGGCCGAAGTTCGATTTTGAGCCACGGTGCCCATGCTTGGCTCCAGCATGTGCTGGTGCCGCATTTTTTTCACTCGGGACAGCATCGCAGGAGCATCGTCGGAGTACCGCCGGAGAACCTGACCGGCGGCATTGGGGTTCCGGCGATTGGGAGGGGGGCCGGGGGGGTGTGCGCACATGACGTGCGATGGGTGCTGGTACTTGGCCCTTGTGTTGGCCCCCTATCCCTCATCAAACCTCTGAGAACTCACACCCCCTTAAAGAGCGTTTGAGATTTTACAGGTTTGCTGCCAGTAGCCGTTAAAGTGTCTGAAATGGGGACACTTTTTTCAAACGGTCACGAAATCTTCTCCGGTTCGAGTTTTTAGCTGAATTTTTTTGTGCATGCCAACAAAAATAGAAGGATCACGTCCACAAAATTTGGCGCCAAAACTCCTTCTAAAAAAATTCTAAAAAATCCCGAACCGCAAAAAGTTTCGAAAATCGTGAAAAATAGAAAACGAGTCATCTTGCAACGAAACTTCACGTGAAGGCTTAGGGGACCATTGTATGAATTTACAAGCCATAAAAATGGCATTGGCACGGCAGAAATTT
>NW_028323015.1:417500-432500 GCF_047325235.1 Durio zibethinus | reverse complement strand
TCCTCTAACAATCCATTGAACCGTTCTGTTTGGCCATCAGTTTGAGGGTGATAGCTCGAGGAGATGTTGAGTTGGGACCCCAAAATCTTGAAAAGTTCTCTCCAAAAGGACCCTGTGAATCTAGGATCTCTATCACTGACAATGTTTTGGGGGAGGCCCCAATACTTGACCACATGTTTGAACAATAGTCGAGCTGTGTCCTCCGCTGTACAGTACTTGGGAGCAGGAATGAATGTGGCATACTTAGAGAACCGATCAATCACCACCAAGATAGCTCCAAGATCGCCAACCTTGGGTAGGCTCGAGATGAAATCGAGGGAGATGCTTTCCCACGGTTTGGTAGGTACCGATAAAGGTTCAAGCATACCTGCAGGTTTCCTCTTCTCGACTTTGTCTTGTTGGCAAATGAGGCAAGTCTTCGTATATTCCATCACATCTTGTCGCATTTGAGGCCAATAATAACCTTGTTTCAATAACGCCAACGTGCGCTGCCAGCCCGGATGTCCCTCCCATGGGGTGTCATGACACTCCCTCATCAGCATCTGTCTCAGACCTCCTGCTCTTGGCACAAAGACTCGAGGTCCCTTGGTCCACAAGACCCCATTTTCTTTCCAGAAATGTTTGGACTTCCCTTCTTCCACTAGCTTCAAAATGGCACAGGCTTGCGGGTCTTTCCCTAAATGGTCTCCAATCAACTTATGGATGTCTGTAGTGGCTCTGCTAGCCACCATTGGGGCCATTCTTCTGAGGGCCGCTAACTCTGGCCGCCTGCTCAAGGCATCCGCCACTTGATTAGTCTTCCCCGTGGTATGCTCAAAATAAAAGTCGAACTCAGCTAAAAATTCCTGCCATCTAGCTTGTTTCGCCGTGAGTCTTGGTTGGGTGAGGAAGTGGCTAACGGCTGTGTTGTCTGTCTTCACGACAAAGTGCGCACCCAACAAGTAATGCCGCCAAGTCCTCAAGCAATGAACCACCGCAAGGAGCTCTTTCTCCTGGGCTGTGTATTTCCTTTCAGCTTCGCTCAGCTTCCTACTTTCGAATGCTACCGGGTGATGTTGTTGTAAAAGCACACCTCCAATAGCAAAATCCGATGCATCCGTCTGGACTTCAAAAGGCTTTCCAATATCGGGGAGAGCTAAGATGGGATCCTTCATAATAGCATCCTTCAATCCCTCAAAGGCCTCCTGGCACTCGTTCGTCCAACACCATTTATGTTCCTTCTTCAGTAGCTCCGTGAGGGCCGTGGTCTTACGAGAGTACCCTTCCACAAACCTTCTATAATAGTTGGCTAGTCCCAAAAAGGAGCGGAGCTCACTAACATTCTTCGGTATCGTCCACTCTTTGATGGCCCTGACTTTTTCCATGTCCATTCGGATGTGGCCACGTTCGACAATGTGACCGAGAAAATGGATTTGGGTCTGAGCGAATGCACACTTCTCCCTTTTTACATATAACTGATGGTCCTGTAACCTTTGAAATACCTGGCGCAGGTGTTCTTGATGTTCTTCCAACGTGGAGCTATACACCACTATATCATCTAAATAAATGACTACAAACTTGTCTAGGTAGTCATGAAACACCTGATTCATCAATGTACAAAATGTGGCAGGAGCATTGGTTAGTCCAAAAGGCATCACAAGGAATTCAAATGCACCATACCGTGTTACACAGGTGGTCTTCGGCTCATCTCCCTCGAGGATTCTGACCTGATGGTATCCCGATCTCAGGTCCAGTTTGGAGAAGTATTTGGCCCCGCTCAATTGATCAAACAAGTCTGCTATGAGCGGGATAGGATATTTGTTTCTTACGGTGACTTTGTTCAAAGCCCTGTAGTCGACACATAAGCGCAAGCTACCATCATGCTTTTTCTGGAATAGCACTGGCGCTCCGAAAGGAGCCTTTGATGGTCGGATGAACCCGGCTTGTAGAAGCTCATCCAACTGTTTTCTCAGCTCGGCCAACTCTGGCGGGGCCATGCGATAGGGGGCTCTAGCAGGGGGTTTTGCCCCTGGGAGTAGCTCAATTTCGTGGTCTACTGCTCGTCGAGGGGGTAGAACCTTGGGCAACATCTCTGGCATCACCTCTTTGAATTCTTCTAACACTTTCTTCACGCCATTGGGTATTGGTTCTACTTTCGACCCTTCTTTGTAGATCGGCATGGCCACAAAAGAGGGTTCCCCTCTCTTTACCCCTTTCTTGAATTGCAAAGCCGAAATCATTTTCTTCCCACTCTTTGGCAAGATATTGGCTGGCACCACACATGGGTGTTCTCCTAAGAACAACAAGCAGCTAGCAGCGGGGATAGGGATCACCTGAGCCAACGTCATGAAGTCCAATCCTAGAACGACATCAAAGTCATCCATGGGGGAGACTGTGAAGTCTACCTTCCCTTCCCATGGCCCCAATTGGGTCGTCACACTTTTCGAGCTTCCACTGATTGCAAAGGCTGGCGAATTGACCGCCTTCATTCGCCCACAGTCTTTACCAATCTGAAGACCACACCTTTTTGCTTCTTCTGGTGTGATGAAAGTGTCGGTTGCGCCTGTATCCACCATAGCCTTGGTGGTTTTCCCATTGATCGTCAAGTTCACGTACATCAAGCCTCTGCTTTGCTCTTTCTTTATAGTGTTCAATTGGGTGTGAAGGGCACTGAGGAACCTTATTGAGCCCATCCTGGCTGGCTCCTCTTCAGCTTCTTCAACGCTCTCGGGCACTTTTGCAGACTCTTGGGATGAGGTCCTTAAGGCATTAAGGGCTCCTCGGTGCGGGCACTCAGCCACTCGATGCGGCCCCTTGCAAAGAAAGCAAGCAAGCGGTTGCCTAGGCTTGAAGATCCCTGCGTTGTTTGTCCTAGGCTGGATGCTATCTCGCCCAAAGGACTTCCTGTCTGATCCCCAACTGAAGGGTCGGTCCAACCTAGTTATCTTTCCCCCACTCCCAAGATTAGAGCTACTACCCGGTGGTGGAGGGTTCTTCCGTTTTAACGAACCATCATTAAAATCATGAAGACGTTCCGCTGCAGCCATGGCCGTCGTCACATCTTGCACTCTTTGCCTCTGTAGCTCTGTCCTCGCCCATGGCTTGAGGCCCTCAATAAAATGGAATAACTTGTCCTTCTCGGACATGTCCCTAATATCCAGTATCAGGGTAGAAAAGTTCCTCACGAACTCTCGCACCGTTCCGGTTTGCACCAACTCTCGAAGTCTCCTTCGAGCCATATAATCCACATTCTCCGGAAAAAACTGGTTTTTCAGTTCACGCTTCAGATCTGTCCAGGTCTTAATCGGGCACTCGTCATCGACAAACTTGGAGCGCCACCACAACTTGGCATCCCCTACGAGATACATCGATGCCATTGTCACCTTGTCTTCCTCTGAACTTGTGTGTACAGCTCGGAAGTATTGTTCCATGTCGAACAGGAAATTCTCAAGTTCCTTAGCATCCCTTGCCCCCTCAAAGCACCGAGGCTCCGGTACTTTGGGCCTTTGTCCCCTGTCCGTCGAGCTTGAACTCGAACTGGCCACCGCCATTTGTAGGATGCTCATCTGGGCCCTGAGCTCCTCAAACTCCTTGTGGAGTATGTTCAAGGCATCTCTAGCCTCTTCGCTCACATTGTGGAGAGTATCGGACAACTCCCGCTGGGTTGTCTCGATCTCCCTCACTCGGTCTTTTGTTACCATATGAGTTTTCATTGCGGCCACCGCGGCCTCAAGTTCCTCAATTCTCTGCCGATGATCCGGTCCACCACTTGTGGCCATCTCATCCATTTCTCTAGCACTTCTCAACCGTGCTCTGATACCACGTGTCACGGACTAAGCTTTCTCTCAACAAGCACTAGCCCGCGAGGCACTTGAATGGACGCTTCCACCCAAGTCAGCCCTCAATAGATCGAGATCTGAACAAATAACCATAAACCATGGTTAGTCTCAAGCATTCACAATAAGGCACTATATATCAATATCAATCTCATCCATACACACAACAAGGCACATTCACATCGAGAAAGAAAAGAAACACATCGAGGCAACAATCGGGCATTCAATCGAGGCACATATCATTAAAATTGGGAATCATACATCGGGACCTCCCACCATCACCAGGGCCAGGGGGGCAGCCCATGGTGGGTGGCCTAAGCTCGCATAGCACCCGGTGAGACAGCCCAACAATACCCTGCCGGCTCACCCCCCCTAAAGAGCCTTAGAGATTTTAGAGCTATGCTACCAGTAACCGTTACAATGTTTGAAATGGGGACACTTTTCCTAACACAAGGGGTCTACCCGGCCATGGCCCTATACATGGGTGGCTCATGGCAACCTAAGTCCCGGTCATGGCCTTATACAAGGTTGGCTCATGACACCGAGCGTGTGCCGATGGTGGTCGAGGCAAGCGCCCGCACCAGGGCCCAGCGTGTGCCGATGGTGGTCGAGGCAAGCGCCCTCACCAAGGCCGAGCGTGTGCCGATGGTGGTCGAGGCAACCGGCCGCACCAAGGGCCGGCGTGTGCCGATGGTGTTCGAGGCAACCGCCCGCACCAGGGCCCAGCGTGTGCCGATGGTGCTGGGGGCAAGCGCCCGCACCAGGGCCCAACGTGTGCCGATGGTGCTGGGGGTAACCGCCCGCACCAGGGCCCAGCGTGTGCCGATGGTGCTGGGGGCAAGCGCCCGCACCAGGGCCCAGCGTGTGCCGATGGTGCTGGGGGTAACCGCCCGGACCAGGGCCCAACGTGTGCCGATGGTGGTCGAGGGAACCGCCCGCACCAGGGCCCAGCGTGTGCCGATGGTGCTGGGGGCAAGCGCCCGCCCCAGGGCCCAGCGTGTGCCGATGGTTATCGGGGCAACCGGCCGCACCAGGGCCCAGGGTCTGCCGATGGTGCTCGAGGCAACCGCCCGCACCAAGGCTCAGCATGTGCCGATTGTGATCGAGGCAACAACCCACACCAGGGCCCAGCTTGTGCCGATGGCGGTCGAGGCAAGTGCCCGTACCGAAGGGCAGCCTATGCCGATGATGGTCGATGCATGTGCCATCACCATGCGCCATCATGTGCCATTGATGGTCGAGGCCTTGGCCGAAGTTCGATTTTGAGCCACGGTGCCCATGCTTGGCTCCAGCATGTGCTGGTGCCGCATTTTTTTCACTCGGGACAGCATCGCCGGAGCATCGCCGGAGCATCGCCGGAGTACCGCCGGAGAACCTGACCGGCGGCATTGGGGTTCCGGCGATTGGGAGGGGGGCCGGGGGGGTGTGCGCACATGATGTGCGATGGGTGCTGGTACTTGGCCTTGTGTTGGCCCCCTATCCCTCATCAAACCTCTGAGAATTCACACCCCCTTAAAGAGCATTTGAGATTTTACAAGTTTGCTACCAGTAGCCGTTAAAGTGTCTGAAATGGGGACACTTTTTTCAAACGGTCACAAAATCTTCTCTACTTCGAGTTTTTAGCTGAATTTTTTTGTGCATGCCAAAAAAAATAGAAGGATCATGCCTACAAAATTTGGGGCCAAAAATCCTTATAAAAAAATTTTAAAAAATCCCGAACCGCAAAAAGTTTCGAAAATCATGAAAAATAGAAAACGAGTCATCTTCCAACGAAACTTCACGTGAAGGCTTAGGGGACCATTGTATGAATTTACAAGCCATAAAAATGGCATTGGCACGGCAGAAATTTGAAGATGTGCCTAAACCCACCAGGGCCCAGCGTGTGCCGATGGTGCTCGAGGCAACCGCCCGCACCAGGGCCCAGCGTGTGCCGATGGTGCTCGAGGCAAGCGCCCGCACCAGGGCCCAGCGTGTGCCAACGGTGGTCGAGGCAACCGCCCGCACCAGGGCCGATAGTGTGCCGATGGTGCTCGAGGCAACCTGTCGCACCAGGGCCCAGCGTGTGCCGATGGTGATCGAGGCAACCTGCCGCACCAGGGCCCAGCGTGTGCCGATGCTGGTCGAGGCAAGCGCCCGCACCAGCGCCCAGCGTGTGCCGATGGTGCTCGAGGCAACCGACCGCACCAGGGCCCAGCGTGTGCCGATGGTGCTCGAGGCAACCTGCCGCACCAGGGCCCAGCGTGTGCCGATGGTGCTCGAGGCAACCTGCCGCACCAGGGCCCAGCGTGTGCCGATGGTGCTCGAGGCAACCTGCCGCACCAGGGCCCAGCGTGTGCGGATGGTGCTCGAGGCAAGCGCCCGCACCAGGGCCCAGCGTGTGCCGATGGTGGTCGAGGCAACCGCCCGCACCAGGGCCCAGCGTGTGCCGATGGTGGTCGAGGCAACCTGCCGCACCAGGGCCCAGCGTGTGCCGATGGCGCTCGAGGCAAGCTCCCGCACCAGGGCCGAGCGTGTGCCGATGGTGCTCGAGGTAACCTGCCGCACCAGGGCCCAGTGTGTGCCGATGGTGATCGAGGCAACCTGCCGCACCAGGGCCCAGCGTGTGCCGATGCTGGTCGAGGCAAGCGCCCGCACCAGCGCCCAGCGTGTGCCGATGGTGCTCGAGGCAACCGACCGCACCAGGGCCCAGCGTGTGCCGATGGTGCTCGAGGCAACCTGCCGCACCAGGGCCCAGCGTGTGCCGATGGCGCTCGAGGCAAGCTCCCGCACCAGGGCCCAGCGTGTGCCGATGGTGCTCGAGGCAACCTGCCGCACCAGGGCCCAGCGTGTGCCGATGGTGCTCGAGGCAACCTGCCGCACCAGGGCCCAGCGTGTGCGGATGGTGCTCGAGGCAAGCGCCCGCACCAGGGCCCAGCGTGTGCCGATGGTGGTCGAGGCAACCGCCCGCACCAGGGCCCAGCGTGTGCCGATGGTGGTCGAGGCAACCTGCCGCACCAGGGCCCAGCGTGTGCCGATGGCGCTCGAGGCAAGCTCCCGCACCAGGGCCGAGCGTGTGCCGATGGTGCTCGAGGTAACCTGCCGCACCAGGGCCCAGTGTGTGCCGATGGTGCTCGAGGCTGCCGATGATGGTCGAGGCAACCTGCCGCACCAGGGCCCAGCGTGTGCCGATGGTGCTCGAGGCAACCGACCGCACCAGGGCCGAGCGTGTGCCGATGGTGCTCGAGGCAAGCGCCCGCACCAGGGCCCAGCGTGTGCCGATGGTGGTCGAGGCAACCTGCCGCACCAGGGCCCAGCGTGTGCCGATGGTGGTCGAGGCAAGCGCCCGCACCAGGGCCCAGCGTGTGCCGATGGTGGTCGAGGCAAGCGCCCGCACCAGGGCCCAGCGTGTGCCGATGGTGGTCGAGGCAAGCGCCCGTGTCACGGGCTCCGACCTTAGACTCAGAATCCGTGCGGCCTTAGGCTTGGAATCTCGTCCTTGATGCCTAAGTCAGCCTAAAACACAAGCGTGCGGGCACTAGAACAAAGGGAAGGGCTGATTACGCAAGTTAAAGAGAAACAGGATAGAAAAACAGAATTCTGGAAATGCTCTTGTATTCACTGAAACAGAAGTGTTTGATGGTGTACAAATGAGGGTGGAGCAGCCCTCTATTTATAGTTGAGGCTCCAGCTACAACTTAATGGCAAATCCCTAAAATAAAGGCTACAATCATGGGATTACATTTAATCAAGATGCTGGTTCCTGATTTTCAGGGTCAACCAAATCTGCCAGGATGCTGATGCTGATCCTGCCTGGTTCCAGAAGCTTCCCTTGCGTATCCAGCACCTCGGGCCCTTCTGGATGTGGTGCGGGCAGCCCAAATGCCAGGCCTTGGTCTCATGAGTTGGCCTGCAAGATGGGCGGGCGTTTGGAGCTCGTTTGATAGGCTTTGCGCACTGATACCCGCCAGCACGCCTGGTCTGCGGGCCTTAGCTGCTGGCTCGCCTGCTGGTCTGGCTGATGTGCCTGGCGCGCCCGCCCAGGGCGTGACATTCTCCCCCACCTGATTGCGCAACTCCCTCGTTGCGTCTTCTGCATGGTACTGCCTGATCTGGTCCCCGAACTGCCATAAGTCCTCTGCTGGTTCCCAGCTCGCCTCACTGTCTGGAAGTCCCTTCCAGCGCACCAAGTACTCATGTCTTGGTTGATAGTTCTTCCGTCTCACTTCCCGGTCAGCCATAATGCTGTGGACCTCCTTCTCATATGAGGCCCTTGCTCCCAACGGTGCACGCTTTGACTCTGCCCGTCCTGGATCTCCCTCATCCTCATGGAACGGCTTGAGCATGCTCACATGGAACACCGGGTGTACCCTCGGCTTGGGTGGCATATCCAGCTTGTAGGCAACCTTGCCTACTCTCTTGACTACTCGGAAAGGTCCCTCATACCTCCGGACTAGGCCTTTGTGCAGCCCCCTGTGGCGCACAATGGGATGCAGCTTCACCAACACCAAGTCTCCAACCTGGAACTGCACATCCCGCCTCTTCTGGTCTGCCCACTTCTTCGACCTCTTGGCCGCCTTGTGTAGACAAACTCTGGCCAAGTCAGCTTGCTCCTGCCATGCCTTGGCAAACTTGTATGCTGCTGGATTCGGCCCTGTATAACCTGCAGCAATCGAACCGGGTGTTAGTGGTTGTTGCCCTGTCACAACCTCAAATGGGCTCTGGTTCGTTGCCTCGCTCCTTTGCAAGTTGTAGGAAAACTGCGCAATATCCAGTAGCTTTGGCCAGTCCCTTTGTGTGGCACTCACATAGTGCCTGAGGTAGACCTCCAGTAGTCCATTCACACGTTCTGTCTGCCCATCGGTCTGCGGATGCATGCTGGTGGAAAAGTTCAAGTCTGACCCCAACAGCTTGAACAACTCGGTCCAGAACCTGCCCGTGAAACGCCCGTCCCGATCACTAACAATGGTCCTCGACACTCCCCAGTACTTCACCATGTTCTTCAGGAACAATCGAGCTGCCTCCTCGGCTGGGCACTCCTTGGTTGCTGGAATGAAGATTCCATATTTGGAAAACCTGTCCACCACTACCATGATGCTTCCAAACCCCTCTGTCTTGGGTAGACCGACTATAAAGTCCAGAGAAACACTCTCCCATGGTCGCTCTGGCACTGGCAATGGCTCCAAGAGACCCCCTGGTTTCTTGAGCTCCACCTTGTCCTGTTGGCACACAAGACAAGTCTTCACATAGGCCTCCACATCGTCCCTCATGTGCGGCCAGTAGTACCGGTCCTCGATCAGCGCCAAGGTGCGGCTCACTCCTGGGTGTCCAGCCCACCTTGAATCATGACACTCTTGCAAAACTTCCTTGCGGAGCTTCCCGTGCTGCGGCACAAACAGTCTACTGCCTCTGGTGTACAGCAACCCATCCTGCAACCAAAACCGCCTAGTCTTACCTTGCTGGGCGTACTCCATCAAAGCCTTGGCTGTAGGATCATGCGCAAGTCCCTCCTTGATGCGCGGCACCAGTGACCCCTCTGGTTGGCTAATGGCAGCAAGGTTAGCCTTTCTGCTCAGGGCGTCTGCCACTAGGTTCGCCCGCCCCGGCTTGTACTCCATCTGAAAATCAAATTCCGCAAGAAAATCTTGCCATCTCGCCTGCTTGGGGGACAGCTTCTTCTGCGTCTGGAAGTAGCTGGTTGCCACATTGTCCGTCCTCACCACGAACCTCGACCCCAACAGGTAATGGCGCCAAGTGCGCAAGCAGTGCACCACTGCAGTCATCTCCTTCTCTTGGACCGTGTACTTGCGTTCAGTCTCGTTCAGCTTCCTGCTCTCAAACGCGACTGGACGTCCCTCTTGCATCAACACGCCCCCTATGGCAAAGTCTGATGCATCCGTATGCACCTCATACGGTTTGGCATGGTCTGGCAAGGCCAAGACTGGCTCCTCGGTCACAGCCCGCTTCAACCTGTCAAAGGCTTCCTGGCACCCTGCGCTCCACTCCCATGCTCTCCCTTTCTTGAGCAAGTCAGTCAATGGCGTGGCTATTGCTGAGTGACCCTTGATGAAGCGCCTGTAGTAGTTAACCAGCCCAAGGAATGATCTCAACTCAGTGACCTTGGCTGGTGGTTGCCACTCCAGGATGGCGTCTATCTTGCCTTCATCCATGCGTATCCTGCCACCTCCCACTATGTGGCCAAGGAATGGGATCTCCTGCTGGGCGAATGAGCACTTCTCCCTCTTGACAAACAGCTTGTGCGCCCGCAACACCTCGAACACCTGTCTCAAGTGGTCTACATGCTCTCCCAAAGTCTGGCTGTAGATCACAATGTCATCCAAATAAACCACAACAAACCGATCAAGGAACGACTGAAGTACCTTGTTCATAAGGGTGCAGAATGTTGCTGGGGCATTCGTGAGTCCGAAAGGCATCACCAAGAACTCATACGAACCATACCGAGTGACACATGCTGTCTTTTGCTCATCTCCCTCCGCGATCCTGACTTGATAATAGCCTGACCTCAAATCCAGCTTGGTGAACCACCTTGCGCTCCCAAGTTGATCGAACAAGTCCGCAATGAGTGGGATGGGGTACTTGTTCTTAATGGTCAGCTTGTTCAAAGCCCGGTAGTCTATGCACAGCCGCAACGACCCATCATGCTTGCGCTGGAATAGAACCGGTGCACCATAGGGTGCTTTCGATGGCCTGATGAAGCCAGCATCAACTAACTCCTTGAGCTGCTTCCTCAACTCCTCCAACTCTGGTGGAGACATTCGGTAAGGGGCTCTGGCTGGTGGCTTGGCCTCGGACACCAGCTCGATCTTGTGGTCCACCTCCCTCTTAGGTGGTAGCTTGCTAGGCAGCTTTGCGGGCATCACATCACTAAAGGTCTTCAGCACCTTTAGCACCTCCAAGGGTGACTCGGTCTCCTTCTCCCTTGGCTCATCATATTTCAGGGCTGCCAAGAAGGTGTCTTCTTGTCTGCTTACCGCCTTGGCAAATTGGATGGCTGACACCACCCGTGACCCAACTCCAGACCCTCTCCTCAATGGTACTAGGCATTGGCACCGTGCATCCAAGATGCAAACACAATCGGCAAAAGGCACAAGGAGGGCGTTAATCCGAACAAGGAAATCCAACCCAATCACAAACTCATAGTCGTCAAGGGGTATTACCTCAATGGTCTCCTTGCCTTTCCAATCTCCAAGCTGCAACTCCACTCCCCGTGCTACTCCAATGGCTGGAACTTCCTTGGAGTTCACCGTCTTAATGGTACCAGTCCCTTTCTGCACCTTCAGTCCGAGCTTCCAGGCTCCATCACCTGAAATAAAAAGATGTGAGGCACCTGTGTCCACCAGTGCGCTCACCTTCTGACCCGCAACCATCAGATCCGCAAACATCAAGCCCTTTGGCTTGCGGCTCCCCTTACTCTGGACAGCATTGAGCACCAACGACCCAAGCTTTGCTGCCCCTGACTCTGGCTCCTCGTCAGACTCCCTGTCTACAGCAGCCAGCTTGCCCTTCTGCGGGCAATTGCGTGCTATGTGGCTCCCTCCACATAGGTAACATGCTAGTGGCTCTCGGTCCCCCTTTGCTTTCCACTTGCCTGCTGATGGCTTCCTCTCGCCATCCTTGGTTGAACGGTCTCGGTCTCCATCCTTGGACTCCCGATCACGGTCCTTCCCATTGGACTGCTTCTTCCGGTCCCTATCGTCCCTGCCCTTACCCTTGGGCTTGGTAGACTCGAACTTGTTCAGAGGCTTGAACTCTATCAACGCCTCGGCAGTGGTCATGGCTTTAGCCAAGTCATGAACTCCCCTCCTTTGTAGCTCATGCTTTACCCACGGCTTCAGCCCATCCATGAAAGCAAAGAATGCGTCCTTCTCGCCTAGATCCGAGATCTGTAGCATCAGTTCAGAGAATTTTTGAACATACTCTCTTATGTTCCCTTGCTGGCTCAACCTGCGCAACTTTGCCCGTGCCTCATCATCGGCATACTCCGGGTAAAATTGTTCTCTGAACTCTTTTTGGAACTCTGCCCAGGTTCCAATCTTGGCGTTCCCACGCCTGACATCATCACACCTGCGCCTCCACCACAATAAGGCTACATCAGTGAGATACATAGCAGCGGTGCTTACCTTTATCGCCTCGTCTTGCATGCCCATGGCCTGGAAGTACTGCTCCATACCCCAAAGGTAGTTGTCTACTTCTTTGGCCGCCCTAGTCCCCTTAAACTCCTTAGGCTTGGGGACATCCAATCTGGATCTGGACACTCCAGCAAACATGCCATTCCCAATGGCAGTCTTGCAAGTAACGAGCTCACTGGTAAGCTCCTCCATCCGCTGGCGCATGGCCTCCATGCCATGGCGCATGGCCTCCATGCCATCTCGCAAAGTCAGAACTTCCGCCTCCAAGGATTCATTCTTTCGGGTGATCTCATCCAGGCCATTGTTGAGAGCAGCTGCTAGCTCACTTTGGATCTCCTCCCCCATGGAGTCCAGCGATGCAATGTGAGTTTCTACTTCCTCCAGCTTCTCCCCCATGTCGCCTATGGTCACCTCCACCTTGGCCAGCCTACCGTCCATGGTAGACCAGATATCTCTAGAACAAGCTTTCTTGCCTCTTCCTCGCCCATGCTCCTGGGCCTCTGGTTGTTGGCTAGCAACGTCGCTTTGGGATGCCATCTCCTCAATCACGATCTAACCTGCACAACACAAACACGCAGAATCGAACTTGCTCTGATACCAACTGTCACGGGCTCCGACCTTAGACTCAGAATCCGTGCGGCCTTAGGCTTGGAATCTCGTCCTTGATGCCTAAGTCAGCCTAAAACACAAGCGTGCGGGCACTAGAACAAAGGGAAGGGCTGATTACGCAAGTTAAAGAGAAACAGGATAGAAAAACAGAATTCTGGAAATGCTCTTGTATTCACTGAAACAGAAGTGTTTGATGGTGTACAAATGAGGGTGGAGCAGCCCTCTATTTATAGTTGAGGCTCCAGCTACAACTTAATGGCAAATCCCTAAAATAAAGGCTACAATCATGGGATTACATTTAATCAAGATGCTGGTTCCTGATTTTCAGGGTCAACCAAATCTGCCAGGATGCTGATGCTGATCCTGCCTGGTTCCAGAAGCTTCCCTTGCGTATCCAGCACCTCGGGCCCTTCTGGATGTGGTGCGGGCAGCCCAAATGCCAGGCCTTGGTCTCATGAGTTGGCCTGCAAGATGGGCGGGCGTTTGGAGCTCGTTTGATAGGCTTTGCGCACTGATACCCGCCAGCACGCCTGGTCTGCGGGCCTTAGCTGCTGGCTCGCCTGCTGGTCTGGCTGATGTGCCTGGCGCGCCCGCCCAGGGCGTGACACCCGCACCAGGGCCCAGCGTGTGCCGATGGTGGTCGAGGCAACCGCCCGCACCAGGGCCCAGCGTGTGCCGATGGTGGTCGAGGCAACCGACCGCACCAGGGCGGAGCGTGTGCCGATGGTGGTCGAGGCAACCGCCCGCACCAGGGCCCAGCGTGTGCCGATGGTGGTCGAGGCTGCCGCCCGCACCAGGGCCCAGCGTGTGCCGATGGTGGTCGAGGCTGCCGATGGTGGTCGAGGCAACCTGCCGCACCAGGGCCCAGCGTGTGCCGATGGTGGTCGAGGCAACCGACCGCACCAGGGCCGAGCGTGTGCCGATGGTGCTCGAGGCAAGCTGCCGCACCAGGGCCCAGCGTGTGCCGATGGTGGTCGAGGCAACCGCCCGCACCAGGGCCCAGCGTGTGCCGATGGTGATCGAGGCAACCGACCGCACCAGGGCCTAGCGTGTGCCGATGGTGCTCGAGGCAACCTGCCGCACCAGGGCCCAGCGTGTGCCGATGCTGGTCGAGGCAAGCGCCCGCACCAGGGCCCAGCGTGTGCCGATGGTGGTCGAGGCAACCGACCGCACCAGGGCCCAGCGTGTGCCGATGGTGCTCGAGGCAACCTGCCGCACCAGGGCCCAGCGTGTGCCGATGGTGGTCGAGGCAAGCGCCCGCACCAGGGCCCAGCGTGTGCCGATGGTGGTCGAGGCAAGCGCCCGCACCAGGGCCCAGCGTGTGCCGATGGTGCTCGAGGCAACCGACCGCACCAGGGCCGAGCGTGTGCCGATGGTGGTCGAGGCAAGCGCCCGCACCAGGGCCCAGCGTGTGCCGATGGTGATCGAGGCAAGCGCCCGCACCAGGGCCCAGCGTGTGCCGATGGTGGTCGAGGCAAGCGCCCGCACCAGTGCCCAGCGTGTGCCGATGGTGGTCGAGGCAAGCGCCCGCACCAGGGCCCAGGTGTGCCGATGGTGGTCGAGGCAAGCGCCCGCACCAGTGCCCAGCGTGTGCCGATGGTGGTCGAGGCAAGCGCCCGCACCAGGGCCCAGCTTTTGCTGATGGTGATCGAGGCAACCGGCCGCTCCAGGGCCCAGCGTGTGCCGATGGTTATCGGGGCAACCGGCCGCACCAGGGCCCAGGGTCTGCCGATGGTGCTCGAGGCAACCGCCCGCACCAAGGCTCAGCATGTGCCGCTGGTGATCGAGGCAACAACCCACACCAGGGCCCAGCTTGTGCCGATGGCGGTCGAGGCAAGTGCCCGTACCGAAGGGCAGCCTATGCCGATGATGGTCGATGCATGTGCCATCACCATGCGTCATCATGTGCCATTGATGGTCGAGGCCTTGGCCGAAGTTCGATTTTGAGCCACGGTGCCCATGCTTGGCTCCAGCATGTGCTGGTGCCGCATTTTTTTCACTCGGGACAGCATCGCAGGAGCATCGCCGGAGTACCGCCGGAGAACCTGACCGGCGGCATTGGGGTTCCGGCGATTGGGAGGGGGGCCGGGGGGGTGTGCGCACATGACGTGCGATGGGTGCTGGTACTTGGCCCTTGTGTTGGCCCCCTATCCCTCATCAAACCTCTGAGAACTCACACCCCCTTAAAGAGCGTTTGAGATTTTACAGGTTTGCTGCCAGTAGCCGTTAAAGTGTCTGAAATGGGGACACTTTTTTCAAACGGTCACGAAATCTTCTCCGGTTCGAGTTTTTAGCTGAATTTTTTTGTGCATGCCAACAAAAATAGAAGGATCACGTCCACAAAATTTGGGGCCAAAACTCCTTCTAAAAAAATTCTAAAAAATCCCGAACCGCAAAAAGTTTCGAAAATCGTGAAAAATAGAAAACGAGTCATCTTGCAACGAAACTTC
>NW_028323015.1:405000-407500 GCF_047325235.1 Durio zibethinus | reverse complement strand
GAATTTACAAGCCATAAAAATGGCATTGGCACGGCAGAAATTTGAAGATGTGCCTAAACCCACCAGGGCCCAGCGTGTGCCGATGGTGCTCGAGGCAAGCGCCCGCACCAGGGCCCAGCGTGTGCCGATGGTGCTCGAGGCAAGCGCCCGCACCAGGGCCCAGCGTGTGCCGACGGTGGTCGAGGCAACCGCCCGCACCAGGGCCGATAGTGTGCCGATGGTGCTCGAGGCAACCTGTCGCACCAGGGCCCAGCGTGTGCCGATGGTGATCGAGGCAACCTGCCGCACCAGGGCCCAGCGTGTGCCGATGCTGGTCGAGGCAAGCGCCCGCACCAGCGCCCAGCGTGTGCCGATGGTGCTCGAGGCAACCGACCGCACCAGGGCCCAGCGTGTGCCGATGGTGCTCGAGGCAACCTGCCGCACCAGGGCCCAGCGTGTGCCGATGGCGCTCGAGGCAAGCTCCCGCACCAGGGCCCAGCGTGTGCCGATGGTGGTCGAGGCAACCTGCCGCACCAGGGCCCAGCGTGTGCCGATGGTGCTCGAGGCAACCTGCCGCACCAGGGCCCAGCGTGTGCGGATGGTGCTCGAGGCAAGCGCCCGCACCAGGGCCCAGCGTGTGCCGATGGTGGTCGAGGCAACCGCCCGCACCAGGGCCCAGCGTGTGCCGATGGTGGTCGAGGCAACCTGCCGCACCAGGGCCCAGCGTGTGCCGATGGCGCTCGAGGCAAGCTCCCGCACCAGGGCCCAGCGTGTGCCGATGGTGCTCGAGGCAACCTGCCGCACCAGGGCCCAGTGTGTGCCGATGGTGCTCGAGGCTGCCGATGATGGTCGAGGCAACCTGCCGCACCAGGGCCCAGCGTGTGCCGATGATGGTCGAGGCAACCTGCCGCACCAGGGCCCAGCGTGTGCCGATGGTGCTCGAGGCAACCGACCGCACCAGGGCCGAGCGTGTGCCGATGGTGCTCGAGGCAAGCGCCCGCACCAGGGCCCAGCGTGTGCCGATGGTGGTCGAGGCAACCTGCCGCACCAGGGCCCAGCGTGTGCCGATGGTGGTCGAGGCAAGCGCCCGCACCAGGGCCCAGCGTGTGCCGATGGTGGTCGAGGCAAGCGCCCGCACCAGGGCCCAGCGTGTGCCGATGGTGGTCGAGGCAAGCGCCCCCACCAGGGCCCAGCGTGTGCCGATGGTGGTCGAGGCAACCGCCCGCACCAGGGCCCAGCGTGTGCCGATGGTGGTCGAGGCAACCGACCGCACCAGGGCGGAGCGTGTGCCGATGGTGGTCGAGGCAACCGCCCGCACCAGGGCCCAGCGTGTGCCGATGGTGGTCGAGGCTGCCGCCCGCACCAGGGCCCAGCGTGTGCCGATGGTGGTCGAGGCTGCCGATGGTGGTCGAGGCAACCTGCCGCACCAGGGCCCAGCGTGTGCCGATGGTGGTCGAGGCAACCGACCGCACCAGGGCCGAGCGTGTGCCGATGGTGCTCGAGGCAAGCTGCCGCACCAGGGCCCAGCGTGTGCCGATGGTGGTCGAGGCAACCGCCCGCACCAGGGCCCAGCGTGTGCCGATGGTGATCGAGGCAACCGACCGCACCAGGGCCCAGCGTGTGCCGATGGTGCTCGAGGCAACCTGCCGCACCAGGGCCCAGCGTGTGCCGATGGTGGTCGAGGCAACCGACCGCACCAGGGCCCAGCGTGTGCCGATGGTGCTCGAGGCAACCTGCCGCACCAGGGCCCAGCGTGTGCCGATGGTGGTCGAGGCAAGCGCCCGCACCAGGGCCCAGCGTGTGCCGATGGTGCTCGAGGCAATCGATCGCACCAGGGCCGAGCGTGTGTCGATGGTGGTCGAGGCAAGCGCCCGCACCAGGGCCCAGCGTGTGCCGATGGTGATCGAGGCAAGCGCCCGCACCAGGGCCCAGCGTGTGCCGATGGTGGTCGAGGCAAGCGCCCGCACCAGTGCCCAACGTGTGCCGATGGTGGTCGAGGCAACCGCCCGCACCAGGGCCCAGCGTGTGCCGATGGTGGTCGAGGCAACCGACCGCACCAGGGCGGAGCGTGTGCCGATGGTGGTCGAGGCAACCGCCCGCACCAGGGCCCAGCGTGTGCCGATGGTGGTCGAGGCTGCCGCCCGCACCAGGGCCCAGCGTGTGCCGATGGTGGTCGAGGCTGCCGATGGTGGTCGAGGCAACCTGCCGCACCAGGGCCCAGCGTGTGCCGATGGTGGTCGAGGCAACCGACCGCACCAGGGCCGAGCGTGTGCCGATGGTGCTCGAGGCAAGCTGCCGCACCAGGGCCCAGCGTGTGCCGATGGTGGTCGAGGCAACCGCCCGCACCAGGGCCCAGCGTGTGCCGATGGTGATCGAGGCAACCGACCGCACCAGGGCCCAGCGTGTGCCGATGGTGCTCGAGGCAACCTGCCGCACCAGGGCCCAGCGTGTGCCGATGGTGGTCGAGGCAAGCGCCCGCACCAGGGCCCAGCGTGTGCCGATGGTGGTCGAGGCAACCGAC
>NW_028323015.1:392500-395000 GCF_047325235.1 Durio zibethinus | reverse complement strand
AAGCGCCCGCACCAGGGCCCAGCGTGTGCCGATGGTGGTCGAGGCAAGCGCCCTCACCAAGGCCGAGCGTGTGCCGATGGTGGTCGAGGCAACCGGCCGCACCAAGGGCCGGCGTGTGCTGATGGTGTTCGAGGCAACCGCCCGCACCAGGGCCCAGCGTGTGCCGATGGTGCTGGGGGCAAGCGCCCGCACCAGGGCCCAGCGTGTGCCGATGGTGCTGGGGGTAACCGCCCGCACCAGGGCCCAGCGTGTGCCGATGGTGCTGGGGGCAAGCGCCCGCACCAGGGCCCAGCGTGTGCCGATGGTGCTGGGGGTAACCGCCCGGACCAGGGCCCAACGTGTGCCGATGGTGGTCGAGGGAACCGCCCGCACCAGGGCCCAGCGTGTGCCGATGGTGCTGGGGGCAAGCGCCCGCCCCAGGGCCCAGCGTGTGCCGATGGTGCTGGGGGCAAGCGCCCGCCCCAGGGCCCAGCGTGTGCCGATGGTTATCGGGGCAACCGGCCGCACCAGGGCCCAGGGTCTGCCGATGGTGCTCGAGGCAACCGCCCGCACCAAGGCTCAGCATGTGCCGATTGTGATCGAGGCAACAACCCACACCAGGGCCCAGCTTGTGCCGATGGCGGTCGAGGCAAGTGCCCGTACCGAAGGGCAGCCTATGCCGATGATGGTCGATGCATGTGCCATCACCATGCGCCATCATGTGCCATTGATGGTCGAGGCCTTGGCCGAAGTTCGATTTTGAGCCACGGTGCCCATGCTTGGCTCCAGCATGTGCTGGTGCCGCATTTTTTTCACTCGGGACAGCATCGCCGGAGCATCGCCGGAGCATCGCCGGAGTACCGCCGGAGAACCTGACCGGCGGCATTGGGGTTCCGGCGATTGGGAGGGGGGCCGGGGGGGTGTGCGCACATGATGTGCGATGGGTGCTGGTACTTGGCCTTGTGTTGGCCCCCTATCCCTCATCAAACCTCTGAGAATTCACACCCCCTTAAAGAGCATTTGAGATTTTACAGGTTTGCTACCAGTAGCCGTTAAAGTGTCTGAAATGGGGACACTTTTTTCAAACGGTCACAAAATCTTCTCTACTTCGAGTTTTTAGCTGAATTTTTTTGTGCATGCCAACAAAAATAGAAGGATCATGCCTACAAAATTTAGGGCCAAAAATCCTTATAAAAAAATTTTAAAAAATCCCGAACCGCAAAAAGTTTCGAAAATCATGAAAAATAGAAAACGAGTCATCTTCCAACGAAACTTCACGTGAAGGCTTAGGGGACCATTGTATGAATTTACAAGCCATAAAAATGGCATTGGCACGGCAGAAATTTGAAGATGTGCCTAAACCCACCAGGGCCCAGCGTGTGCCGATGGTGCTCGAGGCAACCGCCCGCACCAGGGCCCAGCGTGTGCCGATGGTGCTCGAGGCAAGCGCCCGCACCAGGGCCCAGCGTGTGCCGACGGTGGTCGAGGCAACCGCCCGCACCAGGGCCGATAGTGTGCCGATGGTGCTCGAGGCAACCTGTCGCACCAGGGCCCAGCGTGTGCCGATGGTGATCGAGGCAACCTGCCGCACCAGGGCCCAGCGTGTGCCGATGCTGGTCGAGGCAAGCGCCCGCACCAGCGCCCAGTGTGTGCCGATGGTGCTCGAGGCAACCGACCGCACCAGGGCCCAGCGTGTGCCGATGGTGCTCGAGGCAACCTGCCGCACCAGGGCCCAGCGTGTGCCGATGGCGCTCGAGGCAAGCTCCCGCACCAGGGCCCAGCGTGTGCCGATGGTGCTCGAGGCAACCTGCCGCACCAGGGCCCAGCGTGTGCCGATGGTGCTCGAGGCAACCTGCCGCACCAGGGCCCAGCGTGTGCGGATGGTGCTCGAGGCAAGCGCCCGCACCAGGGCCCAGCGTGTGCCGATGGTGGTCGAGGCAACCGCCCGCACCAGGGCCCAGCGTGTGCCGATGGTGGTCGAGGCAACCTGCCGCACCAGGGCCCAGCGTGTGCCGATGGCGCTCGAGGCAAGCTCCCGCACCAGGGCCGAGCGTGTGCCGATGGTGCTCGAGGCAACCTGCCGCACCAGGGCCCAGTGTGTGCCGATGGTGCTCGAGGCTGCCGATGATGGTCGAGGCAACCTGCCGCACCAGGGCCCAGCGTGTGCCGATGGTGCTCGAGGCAACCGACCGCACCAGGGCCGAGCGTGTGCCGATGGTGCTCGAGGCAAGCGCCCGCACCAGGGCCCAGCGTGTGCCGATGGTGGTCGAGGCAACCTGCCGCACCAGCGCCCAGCGTGTGCCGATGGTGGTCGAGGCAAGCGCCCGCACCAGGGCCCAGCGTGTGCCGATGGTGGTCGAGGCAAGCGCCCGCACCAGGGCCCAGCGTGTGCCGATGGTGGTCGAGGCAACCGCCCGCACCAGGGCCCAGCGTGTGCCGATGGTGGTCGAGGCAACCGACCGCACCAGGGCGGAGCGTGTGCCGATGGTGGTCGAGGCAACCGCCCGCACCAGGGCCCAGC
>NW_028323015.1:380000-382500 GCF_047325235.1 Durio zibethinus | reverse complement strand
AGGCAAGAGCCCGCACCAAGGGCCAGCGTGTGCCCATGGTGCTCGAGGCAACCGTCCGCACCAGGGCCCAGCGTGTGCCGATGGTGGTCGAGGCAACCGCCCGCACCAGGGCCCAGCGTGTGCCGATGGTGCTCGAGGCAACCGCCCACACCAAGGGCCGGCTTGTGCCGATGGTGTTCGAGGCAACCGCCCGCACCAGGGCCCAGCGTGTGCCGATGGTGGTCGAGGCAACCGCCCGCACCAAGGCCGAGCGTGTGCCGATGGTGGTCGAGGCAAGCGCCCGCACCAGGGCCCAGCGTGTGCCGATGGTGGTCGAGGCAAGCGCCCTCACCAAGGCCGAGCGTGTGCCGATGGTGGTCGAGGCAACCGCCCGCACCAAGGCCCAGCGTGTGCCGATGGTGGTCGAGGCAAGCGCCCGCACCAAGGCCGAGCGTGTGCCGATGGTGGTCGAGGCAAGCGCCCGCACCAGGGCCCAGCGTGTGCCGATGGTGGTCGAGGCAAGCGCCCTCACCAAGGCCGAGCGTGTGCCGATGGTGGTCGAGGCAACCGGCCGCACCAAGGGCCGGCGTGTGCCGATGGTGTTCGAGGCAACCGCCCGCACCAGGGCCCAGCGTGTGCCGATGGTGCTGGGGGCAAGCGCCCGCACCAGGGCCCAGCGTGTGCCGATGGTGCTGGGGGTAACCGCCCGCACCAGGGCCCAGCGTGTGCCGATGGTGCTGGGGGCAAGCGCCCGCACCAGGGCCCAGCGTGTGCCGATGGTGCTGGGGGTAACCGCCCGGACCAGGGCCCAACGTGTGCCGATGGTGGTCGAGGGAACCGCCCGCACCAGGGCCCAGCGTGTGCCGATGCTGCTGGGGGCAAGCGCCCGCCCCAGGGCCCAGCGTGTGCCGATGGTGCTGGGGGCAAGCGCCCGCCCCAGGGCCCAGCGTGTGCCGATGGTTATCGGGGCAACCGGCCGCACCAGGGCCCAGGGTCTGCCGATGGTGCTCGAGGCAACCGCCCGCACCAAGGCTCAGCATGTGCCGATTGTGATCGAGGCAACAACCCACACCAGGGCCCAGCTTGTGCCGATGGCGGTCGAGGCAAGTGCCCGTACCGAAGGGCAGCCTATGCCGATGATGGTCGATGCATGTGCCATCACCATGCGCCATCATGTGCCATTGATGGTCGAGGCCTTGGCCGAAGTTCGATTTTGAGCCACGGTGCCCATGCTTGGCTCCAGCATGTGCTGGTGCCGCATTTTTTTCACTCGGGACAGCATCGCCGGAGCATCGCCGGAGCATCGCCGGAGTACCGCCGGAGAACCTGACCGGCGGCATTGGGGTTCCGGCGATTGGGAGGGGGGCCGGGGGGGTGTGCGCACATGATGTGCGATGGGTGCTGGTACTTGGCCTTGTGTTGGCCCCCTATCCCTCATCAAACCTCTGAGAATTCACACCCCCTTAAAGAGCATTTGAGATTTTACAGGTTTGCTACCAGTAGCCGTTAAAGTGTCTGAAATGGGGACACTTTTTTCAAACGGTCACAAAATCTTCTCTACTTCGAGTTTTTAGCTGAATTTTTTTGTGCATGCCAACAAAAATAGAAGGATCATGCCTACAAAATTTGGGGCCAAAAATCCTTATAAAAAAATTTTAAAAAATCCCGAACCGCAAAAAGTTTCGAAAATCATGAAAAATAGAAAACGAGTCATCTTCCAACGAAACTTCACGTGAAGGCTTAGGGGACCATTGTATGAATTTACAAGCCATAAAAATGGCATTGGCACGGCAGAAATTTGAAGATGTGCCTAAACCCACCAGGGCCCAGCGTGTGCCGATGGTGCTCGAGGCAAGCGCCCGCACCAGGGCCCAGCGTGTGCCGACGGTGGTCGAGGCAACCGCCCGCACCAGGGCCGATAGTGTGCCGATGGTGCTCGAGGCAACCTGTCGCACCAGGGCCCAGCGTGTGCCGATGGTGATCGAGGCAACCTGCCGCACCAGGGCCCAGCGTGTGCCGATGCTGGTCGAGGCAAGCGCCCGCACCAGCGCCCAGCGTGTGCCGATGGTGCTCGAGGCAACCGACCGCACCAGGGCCCAGCGTGTGCCGATGGTGCTCGAGGCAACCTGCCGCACCAGGGCCCAGCGTGTGCCGATGGCGCTCGAGGCAAGCTCCCGCACCAGGGCCCAGCGTGTGCCGATGGTGCTCGAGGCAACCTGCCGCACTAGGGCCCAGCGTGTGCCGATGGTGCTCGAGGCAACCTGCCGCACCAGGGCCCAGCGTGTGCGGATGGTGCTCGAGGCAAGCGCCCGCACCAGGGCCCAGCGTGTGCCGATGGTGGTCGAGGCAACCGCCCGCACCAGGGCCCAGCGTGTGCCGATGGTGGTCGAGGCAACCTGCCGCACCAGGGCCCAGCGTGTGCCGATGGCGCTCGAGGCAAGCTCCCGCACCAGGGCTGAGCGTGTGCCGATGGTGCTCGAGGCAACCTGCCGCACCAGGGCCCAGTGTGTGCCGATGGTGC
>NW_028323015.1:365000-370000 GCF_047325235.1 Durio zibethinus | reverse complement strand
CAAATCCCACACCGAGGGTGCGCAGGTGCCGATGGTGGTCGAGGCATGTGCCCGCAACAAGGGCCAACGCGAGCCGATGGTGGTCGAGGCAACCGCCCGCACCAGCTCGAGGCATGTGCCCACACCAAGGCCCGGCATGTATCGATGGTGTTCGACGTAGGGGCCATCTTCTGCTGATGGTGGTCGAGGCAAGAGCCCGCACCAAGGGCCAGCGTGTGCCCATGGTGCTCGAGGCAACCGTCCGCACCAGGGCCCAGCGTGTGTCGATGGTGGTCGAGGCAACCGCCCGCACCAGGGCCCAGCGTGTGCCGATGGTGCTCGAGGCAACCGCCCGCACCAAGGGCCGGCTTGTGCCGATGGTGTTCGAGGCAACCGCCCGCACCAGGGCCCAGCGTGTGCCGATGGTGGTCGAGGCAACCGCCCGCACCAAGGCCGAGCGTGTGCCGATGGTGGTCGAGGCAAGCGCCCGCACCAGGGCCCAGCGTGTGCCGATGGTGGTCGAGGCAAGCGCCCTCACCAAGGCCGAGCGTGTGCCGATGGTGGTCGAGGCAACCGCCCGCACCAAGGCCCAGCGTGTGCCGATGGTGGTCGAGGCAAGCGCCCGCACCAAGGCCGAGCGTGTGCCGATGGTGGTCGAGGCAAGCGCCCGCACCAGGGCCCAGCGTGTGCCGATGGTGGTCGAGGCAAGCGCCCTCACCAAGGCCGAGCGTGTGCCGATGGTGGTCGAGGCAACCGGCCGCACCAAGGGCCGGCGTGTGCCGATGGTGTTCGAGGCAACCGCCCGCACCAGGGCCCAGCGTGTGCCGATGGTGCTGGGGGCAAGCGCCCGCACCAGGGCCCAGCGTGTGCCGATGGTGCTGGGGGTAACCGCCCGCACCAGGGCCCAGCGTGTGCCGATGGTGCTGGGGGCAAGCGCCCGCACCAGGGCCCAGCGTGTGCCGATGGTGCTGGGGGTAACCGCCCGGACCAGGGCCCAACGTGTGCCGATGGTGGTCGAGTGAACCGCCCGCACCAGGGCCCAACGTGTGCCGATGGTGCTGGGGGCAAGCGCCCGCCCCAGGGCCCAGCGTGTGCCGATGGTTATCGGGGCAACCGGCCGCACCAGGGCCCAGGGTCTGCCGATGGTGCTCGAGGCAACCGCCCGCACCAAGGCTCAGCATGTGCCGATTGTGATCGAGGCAACAACCCACACCAGGGCCCAGCTTGTGCCGATGGCGGTCGAGGCAAGTGCCCGTACCGAAGGGCAGCCTATGCCGATGATGGTCGATGCATGTGCCATCACCATGCGCCATCATGTGCCATTGATGGTCGAGGCCTTGGCCGAAGTTCGATTTTGAGCCACGGTGCCCATGCTTGGCTCCAGCATGTGCTGCGCCGCATTTTTTTCACTCGGGACAGCATCGCCGGAGCATCGCCGGAGCATCGCCGGAGTACCGCCGGAGAACCTGACCGGCGGCATTGGGGTTCCGGCGATTGGGAGGGGGGCCGGGGGGGTGTGCGCACATGATGTGCGATGGGTGCTGGTACTTGGCCTTGTGTTGGCCCCCTATCCCTCATCAAACCTCTGAGAATTCACACCCCCTTAAAGAGCATTTGAGATTTTACAGGTTTGCTACCAGTAGCCGTTAAAGTGTCTGAAATGGGGACACTTTTTTCAAACGGTCACAAAATCTTCTCTACTTCGAGTTTTTAGCTGAATTTTTTTGTGCATGCCAACAAAAATAGAAGGATCATGCCTACAAAATTTGGGGCCAAAGATCCTTATAAAAAAATTTTAAAAAATCCCGAACCGCAAAAAGTTTCGAAAATCATGAAAAATAGAAAACGAGTCATCTTCCAACGAAACTTCACGTGAAGGCTTAGGAGACCATTGTATGAATTTACAAGCCATAAAAATGGCATTGGCACGGCAGAAATTTGAAGATGTGCCTAAACCCACCAGGGCCCAGCGTGTGCCGATGGTGCTCGAGGCAAGCGCCCGCACCAGGGCCCAGCGTGTGCCGATGGTGCTCGAGGCAAGCGCCCGCACCAGGGCCCAGCGTGTGCCGACGGTGGTCAAGGCAACCTCCCGCACCAGGGCCGATAGTGTGCCGATGGTGCTCGAGGCAACCTGTCGCACCAGGGCCCAGCGTGTGCCGATGGTGATCGAGGCAACCTGCCGCACCAGGGCCCAGCGTGTGCCGATGCTGGTCGAGGCAAGCGCCCGCACCAGCGCCCAGCGTGTGCCGATGGTGCTCGAGGCAACCGACCGCACCAGGGCCCAGCGTGTGCCGATGGTGCTCGAGGCAACCTGCCGCACCAGGGCCCAGCGTGTGCCGATGGCGCTCGTGGCAAGCTCCCGCACCAGGGCCCAGCGTGTGCCGATGGTGCTCGAGGCAACCTGCCGCACCAGGGCCCAGCGTGTGCCGATGGTGCTCGAGGCAACCTGCCGCACCAGGGCCCAGCGTGTGCGGATGGTGCTCGAGGCAAGCGCCCGCACCAGGGCCCAGCGTGTGCCGATGGTGGTCGAGGCAACCGCCCGCACCAGGGCCCAGCGTGTGCCGATGGTGGTCGAGGCAACCTGCCGCACCAGGGCCCAGCGTGTGCCGATGGTGGTCGAGGCAACCGCCCGCACCAGGGCCGATAGTGTGCCGATGGTGCTCGAGGCAACCTGTCGCACCAGGGCCCAGCGTGTGCCGATGGTGATCGAGGCAACCTGCCGCACCAGGGCCCAGCGTGTGCCGATGCTGGTCGAGGCAAGCGCCCGCACCAGCGCCCAGCGTGTGCCGATGGTGCTCGAGGCAACCGACCGCACCAGGGCCCAGCGTGTGCCGATGGTGCTCGAGGCAACCTGCCGCACCAGGGCCCAGCGTGTGCCGATGGCGCTCGAGGCAAGCTCCCGCACCAGGGCCCAGCGTGTGCCGATGGTGCTCGAGGCAACCTGCCGCACCAGGGCCCAGCGTGTGCCGATGGTGCTCGAGGCAACCTGCCGCACCAGGGCCCAGCGTGTGCGGATGGTGCTCGAGGCAAGCGCCCGCACCAGGGCCCAGCGTGTGCCGATGGTGGTCGAGGCAACCGCCCGCACCAGGGCCCAGCGTGTGCCGATGGTGGTCGAGGCAACCTGCCGCACCAGGGCCCAGCGTGTGCCGATGGCGCTCGAGGCAAGCTCCCGCACCAGGGCCGAGCGTGTGCCGATGGTGCTCGAGGCAACCTGCCGCACCAGGGCCCAGTGTGTGCCGATGGTGCTCGAGGCTGCCGATGATGGTCGAGGCAACCTGCCGCACCAGGGCCCAGCGTGTGCCGATGGTGCTCGAGGCAACCGACCGCACCAGGGCCGAGCGTGTGCCGATGGTGCTCGAGGCAAGCGCCCGCACCAGGGCCCAGCGTGTGCCGATGGTGGTCGAGGCAACCTGCCGCACCAGGGCCCAGCGTGTGCCGATGGTGGTCGAGGCAAGCGCCCGCACCAGGGCCCAGCGTGTGCCGATGGTGGTCGAGGCTGCCGCCCGCACCAGGGCCCAGCGTGTGCCGATGGTGGTCGAGGCAACCTGCCGCACCAGGGCCCAGCGTGTGCCGATGGTGGTCGAGGCAACCGACCGCACCAGGGCCGAGCGTGTGCCGATGGTGCTCGAGGCAAGCTGCCGCACCAGGGCCCAGCGTGTGCCGATGGTGGTCGAGGCAACCGCCCGCACCAGGGCCCAGCGTGTGCCGATGGTGATCGAGGCAACCGACCGCACCAGGGCCCAGCGTGTGCCGATGGTGCTCGAGGCAACCTGCCGCACCAGGGCCCAGCGTGTGCCGATGGTGGTCGAGGCAACCGACCGCACCAGGGCCCAGCGTGTGCCGATGGTGCTCGAGGCAACCTGCCGCACCAGGGCCCAGCGTGTGCCGATGGTGGTCGAGGCAAGCGCCCGCACCAGGGCCCAGCGTGTGCCGATGGTGCTCGAGGCAACCGACCGCACCAGGGCCGAGCGTGTGCCGATGGTGGTCGAGGCAAGCGCCCGCACCAGGGCCCGGCGTGTGCCGATGGTGATCGAGGCAAGCGCCCGCACCAGGGCCCAGCGTGTGCCGATGGTGGTCGAGGCAAGCGCCCGCACCAGTGCCCCGCGTGTGCCGATGGTGGTCGAGGCAAGCGCCCGCACCAGGGCCCAGGTGTGCCGATGGTGGTCGAGGCAAGCGCCCGCACCAGTGCCCAGCGTGTGCCGATGGTGGTCGAGGCAAGCGCCCGCACCAGGGCCCAGCTTTTGCCGATGGTGATCGAGGCAACCGGCCGCTCCAGGGCCCAGCGTGTGCCGATGGTTATCGGGGCAACCGGCCGCACCAGGGCCCAGGGTCTGCCGATGGTGCTCGAGGCAACCGCCCGCACCAAGGCTCAGCGTGTGCCGCTGGTGATCGAGGCAACAACCCACACCAGGGCCCAGCTTGTGCCGATGGCGGTCGAGGCAAGTGCCCGTACCGAAGGGCAGCCTATGCCGATGATGGTCGATGCATGTGCCATCACCATGCGTCATCATGTGCCATTGATGGTCGAGGCCTTGGCCGAAGTTCGATTTTGAGCCACGGTGCCCATGCTTGGCTCCAGCATGTGCTGGTGCCGCATTTTTTTCACTCGGGACAGCATCGCAGGAGCATCGCCGGAGTACCGCCGGAGAACCTGACCGGCGGCATTGGGGTTCCGGCGATTGGGAGGGGGGCCGGGGGGTGTGCGCACATGACGTGCGATGGGTGCTGGTACTTGGCCCTTGTGTTGGCCCCCTATCCCTCATCAAACCTCTGAGAACTCACACCCCCTTAAAGAGCGTTTGAGATTTTACAGGTTTGCTGCCAGTAGCCGTTAAAGTGTCTGAAATGGGGACACTTTTTTCAAACGGTCACGAAATCTTCTCCGGTTCGAGTTTTTAGCTGAATTTTTTTTTGTGCGTGCCAAAAAAAATAGAAGGATCACGTCCACAAAATTTGGGGCCAAAACTCCTTCTAAAAAAATTCTAAAAAATCCCGAACCGCAAAAAGTTTCGAAAATCGTG
>NW_028323015.1:347500-355000 GCF_047325235.1 Durio zibethinus | reverse complement strand
AATCCCTAAAATAAAGGCTACAATCATGGGATTACATTTAATCAAGATGCTGGTTCCTGATTTTCAGGGTCAACCAAATCTGCCAGGATGCTGATGCTGATCCTGCCTGGTTCCAGAAGCTTCCCTTGCGTATCCAGCACCTCGGGCCCTTCTGAATGTGGTGCGGGCAGCCCAAATGCCAGGCCTTGGTCTCATGAGTTGGCCTGCAAGATGGGCGGGCGTTTGGAGCTCGTTTGATAGGCTTTGCGCACTGATACCCGCCAGCACGCCTGGTCTGCGGGCCTTAGCTGCTGGCTCGCCTGCTGGTCTGGCTGATGTGCCTGGCGCGCCCGCCCAGGGCGTGACATTCTCCCCCACCTGATTGCGCAACGCCCTCGTTGCGTCTTCTGCATGGTACTGCCTGATCTGGTCCCCGAACTGCCATAAGTCCTCTGCTGGTTCCCAGCTCGCCTCACTGTCTGGAAGTCCCTTCCAGCGCACCAAGTACTCATGTCTTGGTTGATAGTTCTTCCGTCTCACTTCCCGGTCAGCCATAATGCTGTGGACCTCCTTCTCATATGAGGCCCTTGCTCCCAACGGTGCACGCTTTGACTCTGCCCGTCCTGGATCTCCCTCATCCTCATGGAACGGCTTGAGCATGCTCACATGGAACACCGGGTGTACCCTCGGCTTGGGTGGCATATCCAGCTTGTAGGCAACCTTGCCTACTCTCTTGACTACTCGGAAAGATCCCTCATACCTCCGGACTAGGCCTTTGTGCAGCCCCCTGTGGCGCACAATGGGATGCAGCTTCACCAACACCAAGTCTCCAACCTGGAACTGCACATCCCGCCTCTTCTGGTCTGCCCACTTCTTCGACCTCTTGGCCGCCTTGTGTAGACAAACTCTGGCCAAGTCAGCTTGCTCCTGCCATGCCTTGGCAAACTTGTATGCTGCTGGATTCGGCCCTGTATAACCTGCAGCAATCGAACCGGGTGTTAGTGGTTGTTGCCCTGTCACAACCTCAAATGGGCTCTGGTTCGTTGCCTCGCTCCTTTGCAAGTTGTAGGAAAACTGCGCAATATCCAGTAGCTTTGGCCAGTCCCTTTGTGTGGCACTCACATAGTGCCTGAGGTAGACCTCCAGTAGTCCATTCACACGTTCTGTCTACCCATCGGTCTGCGGATGCATGCTGGTGGAAAAGTTCAAGTCTGACCCCAACAGCTTGAACAACTCAGTCCAGAACCTGCCCGTGAAACGCCCGTCCCGATCACTAACAATGGTCCTCGGCACTCCCCAGTACTTCACCATGTTCTTCAGGAACAATCGAGCTGCCTCCTCGGCTGGGCACTCCTTGGTTGCTGGAATGAAGATTCCATATTTGGAAAACCTGTCCACCACTACCATGATGCTTCCAAACCCCTCTGTCTTGGGTAGACCGACTATAAAGTCCAGAGAAACACTCTCCCATGGTCGCTCTGGCACTGGCAATGGCTCCAAGAGACCCCCTGGTTTCTTGAGCTCCACCTTGTCCTGTTGGCACACAAGACAAGTCTTCACATAGGCCTCCACATCGTCCCTCATGTGCGGCCAGTAGTACCGGTCCTCGATCAGCGCCAAGGTGCGGCTCACTCCTGGGTGTCCAGCCCACCTTGAATCATGACACTCTTGCAAAACTTCCTTGCGGAGCTTCCCGTGCTGCGGCACAAACAGTCTTCTGCCCCTGGTGTACAGCAACCCATCCTGCAACCAAAACCGCCTAGTCTTACCTTGCTGGGCGTACTCCATCAGAGCCTTGGCTGTAGGATCATGCGCAAGTCCCTCCTTGATGCGCGGCACCAGTGACCCCTCTGGTTGGCTAATGGCAGCAAGGTTAGCCTTCCTGCTCAGGGCGTCTGCCACTAGGTTCGCCCGTCCTGGCTTGTACTCCATCTGGAAATCAAATTCTGCAAGAAAATCTTGCCATCTCGCCTGCTTGGGGGACAGCTTCTTCTGCGTCTGGAAGTAGCTGGTTGCCACATTGTCCGTCCTCACCACGAACCTCGACCCCAACAGGTAATGGCGCCAAGTGCGCAAGCAGTGCACCACTGCAGTCATCTCCTTCTCTTGGACCGTGTACTTGCGTTCAGTCTCGTTCAGCTTCCTGCTTTCAAACGCGACTGGACGTCCCTCTTGCATCAGCACGCCCCCTATGGCAAAGTCTGATGCATCCGTATGCACCTCATACGGCTTGGCATGGTCTGGCAAGGCCAAGACTGGCTCCTCGGTCACAGCCCGCTTCAACCTGTCAAAGGTTTCCTGGCACCCTGCGCTCCACTCCCATGCTCTCCCTTTCTTGAGCAAGTCAGTCAATGGCGTGGCTATTGCTGAGTGACCCTTGATGAAGCGCCTGTAGTAGTTAACCAGCCCAAGGAACGATCTCAACTCAGTGACCTTGGCTGGTGGTTGCCACTCCAGGATGGCGTCTATCTTGCCTTCATCCATGCGTATCCTGCCACCTCCCACTATGTGGCCCAGGAATGGGATCTCCTGCTAGGCGAATGAGCACTTCTCCCTCTTCGATCCTGACTTGATAATAGCCTGACCTCAAATCCAGCTTGGTGAACCACCTTGCGCTCCCAAGTTGATCGAACAAGTCCGCAATGAGTGGGATGGGGTACTTGTTCTTGATGGTCAGCTTGTTCAAAGCCCGGTAGTCTATGCACAGCCGCAACGACCCATCATGCTTGCGCTGGAATAGAACCGGTGCACCATAGGGTGCTTTCGATGGCCTGATGAAGCCAGCATCAACTAACTCCTTGAGCTGCTTCCTCAACTCCTCCAACTCTGGTGGAGACATTCGGTAAGGGGCTCTGGCTGGTGGCTTGGCCTCGGACACCAGCTCGATCTTGTGGTCCACCTCCCTCTTAGGTGGTAGCTTGCTAGGCAGCTTTGCGGGCATCACATCACTAAAGGTCTTCAGCACCTTTAGCACCTCCAAGGGTGACTCGGTCTCCTTCTCCCTTGGCTCATCATATTTCAGGGCTGCCAAGAAGGTGTCTTCTTGTCTACTTACCGCCTTGGCAAATTGGATGGCTGACACCACCCGTGACCCAACTCCAGACCCTCTCCTCAATGGTACAAGGCATTGGCACCGTGCATCCAAGATGCAAACACAATCGGCAAAAGGCACAAGGAGGGCGTTAATCCGAACAAGGAAATCCAACCCAATCACAAACTCATAGTCGTCAAGGGGTATTACCTCAATGGTCTCCTTGCCTTTCCAATCTCCAAGCTGCAACTCCACTCCCCGTGCTACTCCAATGGCTGGAACTTCCTTGGAGTTCACCGTCTTAATGGTACCAGTCCCTTTCTGCACCTTTAGTCCGAGCTTCCGGGCTCCATCACCTGAAATAAAAAGATGTGAGGCACCTGTGTCCACCAGTGCGCTCACCTTCTGACCCGCAACCATCAGATCCGCAAACATCAAGCCCTTTGGCTTGCGGCTCCCCTTACTCTGGACAGCATTGAGCACCAACGACCCAAGCTTTGCTGCCCCTGACTCTGGCTCCTCGTCAGACTCCCTGTCTACAGCAGCCAGCTTGCCCTTCTGCGGGCAATTGCGTGCTATGTGGCTCCCTCCACATAGGTAACATGCTAGTGGCTCTCGGTCCCCCTTTGCTTTCCACTTGCCTGTTGATGGCTTCCTCTCGCCATCCTTGGTTGAACGGTCTCGGTCTCCATCCTTGGACTCCCGGTCACGGTCCTTCCCATTGGACTGCTTCTTCCGGTCCCTATCGTCCCTGCCCTTACCCTTGGGCTTGGTAGACTCGAACTTGTTCAGAGGCTTGAATTCTATCAACGCCTCGGCAGTGGTCATGGCTTTAGCCAAGTCATGAACTCCCCTCCTTTGTGCCGATGGTGCTGGGGGTAACCGCCCGCACCAGGGCCCAGCGTGTGCCGATGGTGCTGGGGGCAAGCGCCCGCACCAGGGCCCAGCGTGTGCCGATGGTGCTGGGGGTAACCGCCCGGACCAGGGCCCAACGTGTGCCGATGGTGGTCGAGGGAACCGCCCGCACCAGGGCCCAGCGTGTGCCGATGGTGCTGGGGGCAAGCGCCCGCCCCAGGGCCCAGCGTGTGCCGATGGTGCTGGGGGCAAGCGCCCGCCCCAGGGCCCAGCGTGTGCCGATGGTTATCGGGGCAACCGGCCGCACCAGGGCCCAGGGTCTGCCGATGGTGCTCGAGGCAACCGCCCGCACCAAGGCTCAGCATGTGCCGATTGTGATCGAGGCAACAACCCACACCAGGGCCCAGCTTGTGCCGATGGCGGTCGAGGCAAGTGCCCGTACCGAAGGGCAGCCTATGCCGATGATGGTCGATGCATGTGCCATCACCATGCGCCATCATGTGCCATTGATGGTCGAGGCCTTGGCCGAAGTTCGATTTTGAGCCACGGTGCCCATGCTTGGCTCCAGCATGTGCTGGTGCCGCATTTTTTTCACTCGGGACAGCATCGCCGGAGCATCGCCGGAGCATCGCCGGAGTACCGCCGGAGAACCTGACCGGCGGCATTGGGGTTCCGGCGATTGGGAGGGGGGCCGGGGGGGTGTGCGCACATGATGTGCGATGGGTGCTGGTACTTGGCCTTGTGTTGGCCCCCTATCCCTCATCAAACCTCTGAGAATTCACACCCCCTTAAAGAGCATTTGAGATTTTACAGGTTTGCTACCAGTAGCCGTTAAAGTGTCTGAAATGGGGACACTTTTTTCAAACGGTCACAAAATCTTCTCTACTTCGAGTTTTTAGCTGAATTTTTTTGTGCATGCCAACAAAAATAGAAGGATCATGCCTACAAAATTTGGGGCCAAAAATCCTTATAAAAAAATTTTAAAAAATCCCGAACCGCAAAAAGTTTCGAAAATCATGAAAAATAGAAAACGAGTCATCTTCCAACGAAACTTCACGTGAAGGCTTAGGGGACCATTGTAGGAATTTACAAGCCATAAAAATGGCATTGGCACGGCAGAAATTTGAAGATGTGCCTAAACCCACCAGGGCCCAGCGTGTGCCGATGGTGCTCGAGGCAACCGCCCGCACCAGGGCCCAGCGTGTGCCGATGGTGCTCGAGGCAAGCGCCCGCACCAGGGCCCAGCGTGTGCCGACGGTGGTCGAGGCAACCGCCCGCACCAGGGCCGATAGTGTGCCGATGGTGCTCGAGGCAACCTGTCGCACCAGGGCCCAGCGTGTGCCGATGGTGATCGAGGCAACCTGCCGCACCAGGGCCCAGCGTGTGCCGATGCTGGTCGAGGCAAGCGCCCGCACCAGCGCCCAGCGTGTGCCGATGGTGCTCGAGGCAACCGACCGCACCAGGGCCCAGCGTGTGCCGATGGTGCTCGAGGCAACCTGCCGCACCAGGGCCCAGCGTGTGCCGATGGCGCTCGAGGCAAGCTCCCGCACCAGGGCCCAGCGTGTGCCGATGGTGCTCGAGGCAACCTGCCGCACCAGGGCCCAGCGTGTGTCGATGGTGGTCGAGGCAACCTGCCGCACCAGGGCCCAGCGTGTGCCGATGGCGCTCGAGGCAAGCTCCCGCACCAGGGCCGAGCGTGTGCCGATGGTGCTCGAGGCAACCTGCCGCACCAGGGCCCAGTGTGTGCCGATGGTGCTCGAGGCTGCCGATGATGGTCGAGGCAACCTGCCGCACCAGGGCCCAGCGTGTGCCGATGGTGCTCGAGGCAACCGACCGCACCAGGGCCGAGCGTGTGCCGATGGTGGTCGAGGCAAGCGCCCGCACCAGGGCCCAGCGTGTGCCGATGGTGGTCGAGGCAACCTGCCGCACCAGGGCCCAGCGTGTGCCGATGGTGGTCGAGGCAAGCGCCCGCACCAGGGCCCAGCGTGTGCCGATGGTGGTCGAGGCAAGCGCCCGCACCAGGGCCCAGCGTGTGCCGATGGTGGTCGAGGCAACCGCCCGCACCAGGGCCCAGCGTGTGCCGATGGTGGTCGAGGCAACCGACCGCACCAGGGCGGAGCGTGTGCCGATGGTGGTCGAGGCAACCGCCCGCACCAGGGCGGAGCGTGTGCCGATGGTGGTCGAGGCTGCCGCCCGCACCAGGGCCCAGCGTGTGCCGATGGTGGTCGAGGCTGCCGATGGTGGTCGAGGCAACCTGCCGCACCAGGGCCCAGCGTGTGCCGATGGTGGTCGAGGCAACCGACCGCACCAGGGCCGAGCGTGTGCCGATGGTGCTCGAGGCAAGCTGCCGCACCAGGGCCCAGCGTGTGCCGATGGTGGTCGAGGCAACCGCCCGCACCAGGGCCCAGCGTGTGCCGATGGTGGTCGAGGCAACCGACCGCACCAGGGCCCAGCGTGTGCCGATGGTGCTCGAGGCAACCTGCCGCACCAGGGCCCAGCGTGTGCCGATGGTGGTCGAGGCAAGCGCCCGCACCAGGGCCCAGCGTGTGCCGATGGTGGTCGAGGCAACCGACCGCACCAGGGCCCAGCGTGTGCCGATGGTGGTCGAGGCAAGCGCCCGCACCAGGGCCCAGCGTGTGCCGATGGTGGTCGAGGCAAGCGCCCGCACCAGGGCCCAGCGTGTGCCGATGGTGCTCGAGGCAACCGACCGCACCAGGGCCGAGCGTGTGCCGATGGTGGTCGAGGCAAGCGCCCGCACCAGGGCCCAGCGTGTGCCGATGGTGATCGAGGCAAGCGCCCGCACCAGGGCCCAGCGTGTGCCGATGGTGGTCGAGGCAAGCGCCCGCACCAAGGCCCAGCGTGTGCCGATGGTGGTCGAGGCAAGCGCCCGCACCAGGGCCCAGGTGTGCCGATGGTGGTCGAGGCAAGCGCCCGCACCAGTGCCCAGCGTGTGCCGATGGTGGTCGAGGCAAGCGCCCGCACCAGGGCCCAGCTTTTGCCGATGGTGATCAAGGCAACCGGCCGCTCCAGGGCCCAGCGTGTGCCGATGGTTATCGGGGCAACCGGCCGCACCAGGGCCCAGGGTCTGCCGATGGTGCTCGAGGCAACCGCCCGCACCAAGGCTCAGCATGTGCCACTGGTGATCGAGGCAACAACCCACACCAGGGCCCAGCTTGTGCCGATGGCGGTCGAGGCAAGTGCCCGTACCGAAGGGCAGCCTATGCCGATGATGGTCGATGCATGTGCCATCACCATGCGTCATCATGTGCCATTGATGGTCGAGGCCTTGGGCGAAGTTCGATTTTGAGCCACGGTGCCCATGCTTGGCTCCAGCATGTGCTGGTGCCGCATTTTTTTCACTCGGGACAGCATCGCAGGAGCATCGCCGGAGTACCGCCGGAGAACCTGACCGGCGGCATTGGGGTTCCGGCGATTGGGAGGGGGGCCGGGGGGGTGTGCGCACATGACGTGCGATGGGTGCTGGTACTTGGCCCTTGTGTTGGCCCCCTATCCCTCATCAAACCTCTGAGAACTCACACCCCCTTAAAGAGCGTTTGAGATTTTACAGGTTTGCTGCCAGTAGCCGTTAAAGTGTCTGAAATGGGGACACTTTTTTCAAACGGTCACGAAATCTT
>NW_028323015.1:335000-337500 GCF_047325235.1 Durio zibethinus | reverse complement strand
GCCAACAAAAATAGAAGGATCATGCCTACAAAATTTGGGGCCAAAAATCCTTATAAAAAAATTTTAAAAAATCCCGAACCGCAAAAAGTTTCGAAAATCGTGAAAAATAGAAAACGAGTCATCTTCCAACGAAACTTCACGTGAAGGCTTAGGGGACCATTGTATGAATTTACAAGCCATAAAAATGGCATTGGCACGGCAGAAATTTGAAGATGTGCCTAAACCCACCAGGGTCCAGCGTGTGCCGATGGTGCTCGAGGCAAGCGCCCGCACCAGGGCCCAGCGTGTGCCGATGGTGGTCGAGGCAACCGCCCGCACCAGGGCCGATAGTGTGCCAATGGTGCTCGAGGCAACCGCCCGCACCAGGGCCCAGCGTGTGCCGATGGTGATCGAGGCAACCTGCCGCACCAGGGCCCAGCGTGTGCCGATGGTGGTCGAGGCAAGCGCCCGCACCAGCGCCCAGCGTGTGCCGATGGTGCTCGAGGCAACCGACCGCACCAGGGCCCAGCGTGTGCCGATGGTGCTCGAGGCAACCTGCCGCACCAGGGCCCAGCGTGTGCCGATGGTGCTCGAGGCAACCTGCCGCACCAGGGCCCAGCGTGTGCCGATGGTGCTCGAGGCAAGCGCCCGCACCAGGGCCCAGCGTGTGCCGATGGTGGTCGAGGCAAGCGCCCGCACCAGGGCCCAGCGTGTGCCGATGGTGGTCGAGGCAACCGCCCGCACCAGGGCCCAGCGTGTGCCGATGGTGCTCGAGGCAACCTGCCGCACCAGGGCCGAGCGTGTGCCGATGGTGGTCGAGGCAAGCGCCCGCACCAGGGCCCAGCGTGTGCCGATGGTGGTCGAGGCAACCTGCCGCACCAGGGCCCAGCGTGTGCCGATGGTGCTCGAGGCAACCGACCGCACCAGGGCCGAGCGTGTGCCGATGGTGCTCGAGGCAAGCGCCCGCACCAGGGCCCAGCGTGTGCCGATGGTGCTCGAGGCAACCGACCGCACCAGGGCCGAGCGTGTGCCGATGGTGGTCGAGGCAAGCGCCCGCACCAGGGCCCAGCGTGTGCCAATGGTGGTCGAGGCAACCTGCCGCACCAGGGCCCAGCGTGTGCCGATGGTGCTCGAGGCAACCGACCGCACCAGGGCCGAGCGTGTGCCGATGGTGCTTGAGGCAAGCGCCCGCACCAGGGCCCAGCGTGTGCCGATGGTGGTCGAGGCAACCTGCCGCACCAGGGCCCAGCGTGTGCCGATGGTGCTCGAGGCAAGCGCCCGCACCAGGGCCCAGCGTGTGCCGATGGTGGTCGAGGCAACCGCCCGCACCAGGGCCCAGCGTGTGCCGATGGTGGTCGAGGCAACCGCCCGCACCAGGGCCCAGCGTGTGCCGATGGTGGTCGAGGCAACCGCCCGCACCAGGGCCCAGCGTGTGCCGATGGTGGTCGAGGCAACCTGCCGCACCAGGGCCCAGCGTGTGCCGATGGTGCTCGAGGCAACCGACCGCACCAGGGCGGAGCGTGTGCCGATGGTGGTCGAGGCAAGCGCCCGCACCAGGGCCCAGCGTGTGCCGATGGTGGTCGAGGCTGCCGATGGTGGTCGAGGCAACCTGCCGCACCAGGGCCCAACGTGTGCCGATGGTGCTCGAGGCAACCGACCGCACCAGGGCCGAGCGTGTGCCGATGGTGCTCGAGGCAAGCTGCCGCACCAGGGCCCAGCGTGTGCCGATGGTGGTCGAGGCAACCGCCCGCACCAGGGCCCAGCGTGTGCCGATGGTGATCGAGGCAACCGACCGCACCAGGGCCCAGCGTGTGCCGATGGTGCTCGAGGCAACCTGCCGCACCAGGGCCCAGCGTGTGCCGATGGTGGTCGAGGCAACCTGCCGCACCAGGGCCCAGCGTGTGCCGATGGTGCTCGAGGCAACCGCCCGCACCAGGGCCCAGCGTGTGCCGATGGTGGTCGAGGCAACCGACCGCACCAGGGCCTAGCGTGTGCCGATGGTGCTCGAGGCAACCTGCCGCACCAGGGCCCAGCGTGTGCCGATGGTGGTCGAGGCAAGCGCCCGCACCAGGGCCCAGCGTGTGCCGATGGTGGTCGAGGCAACCTGCCGCACTAGGGCCCAGCGTGTGCCGATGGTGCTCGAGGCAACCGACCGCACCAGGGCCGAGCGTGTGCCGATGGTGGTCGAGGCAAGCGCCCGCACCAGGGCCCAGCGTGTGCCGATGGTGGTCGAGGCAACCGCCCGCACCAGGGCCCAGCGTGTGCCGATGGTGGTCGAGGCAACCGCCCGCACCAGGGCCCAGCGTGTGCCGATGGTGGTCGAGGCAACCTGCCGCACCAGGGCCCAGCGTGTGCCGATGGTGCTCGAGGCAACCGACCGCACCAGGGCGGAGCGTGTGCCGATGGTGGTCGAGGCAAGCGCCCGCACCAGGGCCCAGCGTGTGCCGATGGTGCTCGAGGCTGCCGATGGTGGTCGAGGCAACCTGCCGCACCAGGGCCCAGCGTGTGCCGATGGTGCTCG
>NW_028323015.1:315000-325000 GCF_047325235.1 Durio zibethinus | reverse complement strand
TATTTTAGGGATTTGCCATTAAGTTGTAGCTGGAGCCTCAACTATAAATAGAGGGCTGCTCCACCCTCATTTGTACACCATCAAACACTTCTGTTTCAGTGAATACAAGAGCATTTCCAGAATTCTGTTTTTCTGTCCTGTTTCTCTTTAACTTGCGTAATCAGCCCTTCCCTTTGTTCTAGTGCCCGCACGCTTGTGTTTTAGGCTGACTTAGGCATCAAGGACGAGATTCCAAGCCTAAGGCCGCACGGATTCTGAGTCTAAGGTCGGAGCCCGTGACAGTTGGTATCAGAGCAAGTTCGATTCTGCGTGTTTGTGTTGTGCAGGTTAGATCGTGATTGAGGAGATGGCATCCCAAAGCGACGTTGCTAGCCAACAACCAGAGGCCCAGGAGCATGGGCGAGGAAGAGGCAAGAAAGCTGGTTCTAGAGATATCTGGTCTACCATGGACGGTAGGCTGGCCAAGGTGGAGGTGACCATAGGCGACATGGGGGAGAAGCTGGAGGAAGTAGAAACTCACATTGCATCGCTAGACTCCATGGGGGAGGAGATCCAAAGTGAGCTAGCAGCTGCTCTGAACAATGGCCTAGATGCGATCACCCAAAAGAATGAATCCTTGAAGGCGGAAGTTCTGACTTTGCGAGATGGCATGGAGGCCATGCGCCATGGCATGGAGGCCATGCGCCAGCGGATGGAGGAGCTTACCAGTGAGCTCGTGACTTGCAAGACTGCCATTGGGAATGGCATGTTTGCTGGAGTGTCCAGATCCAGATTGGATGTCCCCAAGCCTAAGGAGTTTAAGGGGACTAGGGCGGCTAAGGAAGTAGACAACTACCTTTGGGGTATGGAGCAGTACTTCCAGGCCATGGGCATGCAAGACGAGGCGATAAAGGTAAGCACCGCTGCTATGTATCTCACTGATGTAGCCTTATTGTGGTGGAGGCGCAGGTGTGATGATGTCAGGCGTGGGAACGCCAAGATTGGAACCTGGGCAGAGTTCCAAAAAGAGTTCAGAGAACAATTTTACCCGGAGTATGCCGATGATGAGGCACGGGCAAAGTTGCGCAGGTTGAGCCAGCAAGGGAACATAAGAGAGTATGTTCAAAAATTCTCTGAACTGATGCTACAGATCTCGGATCTAGGCGAGAAGGACGCATTCTTTGCCTTCATGGATGGGCTGAAGCCGTGGGTGAAGCATGAGCTACAAAGGAGGGGAGTTCATGACTTGGCTAAAGCCATGACCACTGCCGAGGCATTGATAGAGTTCAAGCCTCTGAACAAGTTCGAGTCTACCAAGCCCAAGGGTAAGGGCAGGGACGATAGGGACCGGAAGAAGCAGTCCAATGGGAAGGACCGTGACCGGGAGTCCAAGGATGGAGACCGAGACCGTTCAACCAAGGATGGCGAGAGGAAGCCATCAGCAGGCAAGTGGAAAGCAAAGGGGGACCGAGAACCACTAGCATGCTACCTATGTGGAGGGAGCCACATAGCACGCAATTGCCCGCAGAAGGGCAAGCTGGCTGCTGTAGACAGGGAGTCTGACGAGGAGCCAGAGTCAGGGGCAGCAAAGCTTGGGTCGTTGGTGCTCAATGCTGTCCAGAGTAAGGGGAGCCGCAAGCCAAAGGGCTTGATGTTTGCGGATCTGATGGTTGCGGGTCAGAAGGTGAGCGCACTGGTGGACACAGGTGCCTCACATCTTTTCATTTCAGGTGATGGAGCCCGGAAGCTCGGACTAAAGGTGCAGAAAGGGACTGGTACCATTAAGACGGTGAACTCCAAGGAAGTTCCAGCCATTGGAGTAGCACGGGGAGTGGAGTTGCAGCTTGGAGATTGGAAAGGCAAGGAGACCATTGAGGTAATACCCCTTGACGACTATGAGTTTGTGATTGGGTTGGATTTCCTTGTTCGGATTAACGCCCTCCTTGTGCCTTTTGCCGATTGTGTTTGCATCTTGGATGCACGGTGCCAATGCCTAGTACCATTGAGGAGAGGGTCTGGAGTTGGGTCACGGGTGGTGTCAGCCATCCAATTTGCCAAGGCGGTAAGCAGACAAGAAGACACCTTCTTGGCAGCCCTGAAATATGATGAGCCAAGGGAGAAGGAGACCGAGTCACCCTTGGAGGTGCTAAAGGTGCTGAAGACCTTTAGTGATGTGATGCCCGCAAAGCTGCCTAGCAAGCTACCACCTAAGAGGGAGGTGGACCACAAGATCGAGCTGGTGTCCGAGGCCAAGCCACCAGCCAGAGCCCCTTACCGAATGTCTCCACCAGAGTTGGAGGAGTTGAGGAAGCAGCTCAAAGAGTTAGTTGATGCTGGCTTCATCAGGCCATCGAAAGCACCCTATGGTGCACCGGTTCTATTCCAGCGCAAGCATGATGGGTCGTTGCGGCTGTGCATAGACTACCGGGCTTTGAACAAGCTGACCATTAAGAACAAGTACCCCATCCCACTCATTGCGGACTTGTTCGATCAACTTGGGAGCGCAAGGTGGTTCACCAAGCTGGATTTGAGGTCAGGCTATTATCAAGTCAGGATCGCGGAGGGAGATGAGCAAAAGACAGCATGTGTCACGCGGTATGGTTCGTATGAGTTCTTGGTGATGCCTTTCGGACTCACGAATGCCCCAGCAACATTCTGCACCCTTATGAACAAGGTACTTCAGTCATTCCTTGATCGGTTTGTTGTGGTTTATTTGGATGACATTGTGATCTACAGCCAGACTTTGGGAGAGCATGTAGACCACTTGAGACAGGTGTTCGAGGTGTTGCGGGCGCACAAGCTGTTTGTCAAGAGGGAGAAGTGCTCATTCGCCCAGCAGGAGATCCCATTCCTTGGCCACATAGTGGGAGGTGGCAGGATACGCATGGATGAAGGCAAGATAGATGCCATCCTGGAGTGGCAACCGCCAGCCAAGGTCACTGAGTTGAGATCGTTCCTTGGGCTGGTTAACTACTACAGGCGCTTCATCAAGGGTCACTCAGCAATAGCCACGCCATTGACTGACTTGCTCAAGAAAGGGAGAGCATGGGAGTGGAGCGCAGGGTGCCAGGAAGCCTTTGACAGGTTGAAGCGGGCTGTGACCGAGGAGCCAGTCTTGGCCTTGCCAGACCATGCCAAACCGTATGAGGTGCATACGGATGCATCAGACTTTGCCATAGGGGGCGTGTTGATGCAAGAGGGACGTCCAGTCGCGTTTGAGAGCAGGAAGCTGAACGAGACTGAACGCAAGTACACGGTCCAAGAGAAGGAGATGACTGCAGTGGTGCACTGCTTGCGCACTTGGCGCCATTACCTGTTGGGGTCGAGGTTCGTGGTGAGAACGGACAATGTGGCGACCAGCTACTTCCAGACGCAGAAGAAGCTGTCCCCCAAGCAGGCGAGATGGCAAGATTTTCTTGCAGAATTTGATTTCCAGATGGAGTACAAGCCAGGACGGGCGAACCTAGTGGCAGACGCCCTGAGCAGGAAGGCTAACCTTGCTGCCATTAGCCAACCAGAGGGGTCACTGGTGCCGCGCATCAAGGAGGGACTTGCGCATGATCCTACAGCCAAGGCTCTGATGGAGTACGCCCAGCAAGGTAAGACTAGGCGGTTTTGGTTGCAGGATGGGTTGCTGTACACCAGGGGCAGTAGACTGTTTGTGCCGCAGCACGGGAAGCTCCGCAAGGAAGTTTTGCAAGAGTGTCATGATTCAAGGTGGGCTGGACACCCAGGAGTGAGCCGCACCTTGGCGCTGATCGAGGACCGGTACTACTGGCCGCACATGAGGGACGATGTGGAGGCCTATGTGAAGACTTGTCTTGTGTGCCAACAGGACAAGGTGGAGCTCAAGAAACCAGGGGGTCTCTTGGAGCCATTGCCAGTGCCAGAGCGACCATGGGAGAGTGTTTCTCTGGACTTTATAGTCGGTCTACCCAAGACAGAGGGGTTTGGAAGCATCATGGTAGTGGTGGACAGGTTTTCCAAATATGGAATCTTCATTCCAGCAACCAAGGAGTGCCCAGCCGAGGAGGCAGCTCGATTGTTCCTGAAGAACATGGTGAAGTACTGGGGAGTGCCGAGGACCATTGTTAGTGATCGGGACGGGCGTTTCACGGGCAGGTTCTGGACTGAGTTGTTCAAGCTGTTGGGGTCAGACTTGAACTTTTCCACCAGCATGCATCCGCAGACCGATGGGCAGACAGAACGTGTGAATGGACTACTGGAGGTCTACCTCAGGCACTATGTGAGTGCCACACAAAGGGACTGGCCAAAGCTACTGGATATTGCGCAGTTTTCCTACAACTTGCAAAGGAGCGAGGCAACGAACCAGAGCCCATTTGAGGTTGTGACAGGGCAACAACCACTAACACCCGGTTCGATTGCTGCAGGTTATACAGGGCCGAATCCAGCAGCATACAAGTTTGCCAAGGCATGGCAGGAGCAAGCTGACTTGGCCAGAGTTTGTCTACACAAGGCGGCCAAGAGGTCGAAGAAGTGGGCAGACCAGAAGAGGCGGGATGTGCAGTTCCAGGTTGGAGACTTGGTGTTGGTGAAGCTGCATCCCATTGTGCGCCACAGGGGGCTGCACAAAGGCCTAGTCCGGAGGTATGAGGGACCTTTCCGAGTAGTCAAGAGGGTAGGCAAGGTTGCCTACAAGCTGGATATGCCACCCAAGCCGAGGGTACACCCGGTGTTCCATGTGAGCATGCTCAAGCCGTTCCATGAGGATGAGGGAGATCCAGGACGGGCAGAGTCAAAGCGTGCACCATTGGGAGCAAGGGCCTCATATGAGAAGGAGGTCCACAGCATTATGGCTGACCGGGAGGTGAGACGGAAGAACTATCAACCAAGACATGAGTACTTGGTGCGCTGGAAGGGACTTCCAGACAGTGAGGCGAGCTGGGAACCAGCAGAGGACTTATGGCAGTTCGGGGACCAGATCAGGCAGTACCATGCAGAAGACGCAACGAGGGCGTTGCGCAATCAGGTGGGGGAGAATGTCACGCCCTGGGCGGGCGCGCCAGGCACATCAGGCAGACCAGCAGGCGAGCCAGAAGCTGAGGCCCGCAGACCAGGCGTGCTGGCGGGTATCAGTGCGCAAAGCCTATCAAATGAGCTCCAAACGCCCGCCCATCTTGCAGGCCAACTCATGAGACCAAGGCCTGGCATTTGGGCTGCCCGCACCACATCCAGAAGGGCCCGAGGTGCTGGATACGCAAGGGAAGCTTCTGGAACCAGGCAGGATCAGCATCAGCATCCTGGCAGATTTGGTTGACCCTGAAAATCAGGAACCAGCATCTTGATTAAATGTAATCCCATGATTGTAGCCTTTATTTTAGGGATTTGCCATTAAGTTGTAGCTGGAGCCTCAACTATAAATAGAGGGCTGCTCCACCCTCATTTGTACACCATCAAACACTTCTGTTTCAGTGAATACAAGAGCATTTCCAGAATTCTGTTTTTCTGTCCTGTTTCTCTTTAACTTGCGTAATCAGCCCTTCCCTTTGTTCTAGTGCCCGCACGCTTGTGTTTTAGGCTGACTTAGGCATCAAGGACGAGATTCCAAGCCTAAGGCCGCACGGATTCTGAGTCTAAGGTCGGAGCCCGTGACACCCGCACCAAGGCCCAGCGTGTGCCGATGGTGGTCGAGGCAAGCGCCCCCACCAGGGCCCAGCGTGTGCCGATGGTGCTCGAGGCAAGCGCCCTCACCAAGGCCGAGCGTGTGCCGATGGTGGTCGAGGCAACCGGCCGCACCAAGGGCCGGCGTGTGCCGATGGTGTTCGAGGCAACCGCCCGCACCAGGGCCCAGCGTGTGCCGATGGTGGTCGAGCCAGGAGCCCGCACCAAGGGCCGGCTTGTGCCGATGGTGTTCGGGGCAAGCGCCCGCACCAGGGCCCAGCGTGTGCCGATGGTGCTGGGGGCAAGCGCCCGCCCCAGGGCCCAGCGTGTGCCGATGGTTATCGGGGCAACCGGCCGCACCAAGGCCCAGGGTCTGCCGATGGTGCTCGAGGCAACCGCCCGCACCAAGGCTCAGCATGTGCCGATTGTGATCGAGGCAACAACCCACACCAGGGCCCAGCTTGTGCCGATGGCGGTCGAGGCAAGTGCCCGTACCGAAGGGCAGCCTATGCCGATGATGGTCGATGCATGTGCCATCACCATGCGTCATCATGTGCCATTGATGGTCGAGGCCTTGGCCGAAGTTCGATTTTGAGCCACGGTGCCCATGCTTGGCTCCAGCATGTGCTGGTGCCGCATTTTTTTCACTCGGGACAGCATCGCCGGAGCATCGCCGGAGTACCGTCGGAGAACCTGACCGGCGGCATTGGGGTTCCGGCGATTGGGAGGGGGGCCGGGGGGGTGTGCGCACATGATGTGCGATGGGTGCTGGTACTTGGCCTTGTGTTGGCCCCCTATCCCTCATCAAACCTCTGAGAATTCACACCCCCTTAAAGAGCATTTGAGATTTTACAGGTTTGCTACCAGTAGCCGTTAAAGTGTCTGAAATGGGGACACTTTTTTCAAACGGTCACAAAATCTTCTCTACTTCGAGTTTTTAGCTGAATTTTTTTGTGCATGCCAACAAAAATAGAAGGATCATGCCTACAAAATTTGGGGCCAAAAATCCTTATAAAAAAATTTTAAAAAATCCCGAACCGCAAAAAGTTTCGAAAATCGTGAAAAATAGAAAACGAGTCATCTTCCAACGAAACTTCACGTGAAGGCTTAGGGGACCATTGTATGAATTTACAAGCCATAAAAATGGCATTGGCACGGCAGAAATTTGAAGATGTGCCTAAACCCACCAGGGCCCAGCGTATGCCGATGGTGCTCGAGGCAAGCGCCCGCACCAGGGCCCAGCGTGTGCCGATGGTGGTCGAGGCAACCGCCCGCACCAGGGCCGATAGTGTGCCGATGGTGCTCGAGGCAACCGCCCGCACCAGGGCCCAGCGTGTGCCGATGGTGATCGAGGCAACCTGCCGCACCAGGGCCCAGCGTGTGCCGATGGTGGTCGAGGCAAGCGCCCGCACCAGCGCCCAGCGTGTGCCGATGGTGCTCGAGGCAACCGCCCGCACCAGGGCCCAGCGTGTGCCGATGGTGATCGAGGCAACCTGCCGCACCAGGGCCCAGCGTGTGCCGATGGTGGTCGAGGCAAGCGCCCGCACCAGCGCCCAGCGTGTGCCGATGGTGCTCGAGGCAACCGACCGCACTAGGGCCCAGCGTGTGCCGATGGTGCTCGAGGCAACCTGCCGCACCAGGGCCCAGCGTGTGCCGATGGTGCTCGAGGCAACCTGCCGCACCAGGGCCCAGCGTGTGCCGATGGTGCTCGAGGCAAGCGCCCGCACCAGGGCCCAGCGTGTGCCGATGGTGGTCGAGGCAACCGCCCGCACCACGGCCCAGCGTGTGCCGATGGTTCTCGAGGCAACCTGCCGCACCAGGGCCGAGCGTGTGCCGATGGTGGTCGAGGCAAGCGCCCGCACCAGGGCCCAGCGTGTGCCGATGGTGGTCGAGGCAACCTGCCGCACCAGGGCCCAGCGTGTGCCGATGGTGCTCGAGGCAACCGACCGCACCAGGGCCGAGCGTGTGCCGATGGTGCTCAAGGCAAGCGCCCGCACCAGGGCCCAGCGTGTGCCGATGGTGCTCGAGGCAACCGACCGCACCAGGGCCGAGCGTGTGCCGATGGTGGTCGAGGCAAGCGCCCGCACCAGGGCCCAGCGTGTGCCGATGGTGGTCGAGGCAACCTGCCGCACCAGGGCCCAGCGTGTGCCGATGGTGCTCGAGGCAACCTGCCGCACCAGGGCCCAGCGTGTGCCGATGGTGGTCGAGGCAAGCGCCCGCACCAGGGCCCAGCCTGTGCCGATGGTGGTCGAGGCAACCGCCCGCACCAGGGCCCAGCGTGTGCCGATGGTGGTCGAGGCAACCGCCCGCACCAGGGCCCAGCGTGTGCCGATGGTGGTCGAGGCAACCGCCCGCACCAGGGCCCAGCGTGTGCCGATGGTGGTCGAGGCAACCTGCCGCACCAGGGCCCAGCGTGTGCCGATGGTGCTCGAGGCAACCGACCGCACCAGGGCGGAGCGTGTGCCGATGGTGGTCGAGGCAAGCGCCCGCACCAGGGCCCAGCGTGTGCCGATGGTGGTCGAGGCTGTCGATGGTGGTCGAGGCAACCTGCCGCACCAGGGCCCAACGTGTGCCGATGGTGCTCGAGGCAACCGACCGCACCAGGGCCGAGCGTGTGCCGATGGTGCTCGAGGCAAGCTGCCGCACCAGGGCCCAGCGTGTGCCGATGGTGGTCGAGGCAACCGCCCGCACCAGGGCCCAGCGTGTGCCGATGGTGATCGAGGCAACCGACCGCACCAGGGCCCAGCGTGTGCCGATGGTGCTCGAGGCAACCTGCCGCACCAGGGCCCAGCGTGTGCCGATGGTGGTCGAGGCAACCTGCCGCACCAGGGCCCAGCGTGTGCCGATGGTGCTCGAGGCAACCGCCCGCACCAGGGCCCAGCATGTGCCGATGGTGGTCGAGGCAACCGACCGCACCAGGGCCCAGCGTGTGCCGATGGTGCTCGAGGCAACCTGCCGCACCAGGGCCCAGCGTGTGCCGATGGTGGTCGAGGCAAGCGCCCGCACCAGGGCCCAGCGTGTGCCGATGGTGGTCGAGGCAACCTGCCGCACCAGGGCCCAGCGTGTGCCGATGGTGCTCGAGGCAACCGACCGCACCAGGGCCGAGCGTGTGCCGATGGTGGTCGAGGCAAGCGCCCGCACCAGGGCCCAGCGTGTGCCGATGGTGGTCGAGGCAACCTGCCGCACCAGGGCCCAGCGTGTGCCGATGGTGCTCGAGGCAACCGACCGCACCAGGGCGGAGCGTGTGCCGATGGTGGTCGAGGCAAGCGCCCGCACCAGGGCCCAGCGTGTGCCGATGGTGCTCGAGGCTGCCGATGGTGGTCGAGGCAACCTGCCGCACCAGGGCCCAGCGTGTGCCGATGGTGCTCGAGGCAACCGACCGCACCAGGGCCGAGCGTGTGCCGATGGTGCTCGAGGCAAGCTGCCGCACCAGGGCCCAGCGTGTGCCGATGGTGGTCGAGGCAACCGCCCGCACCAGGGCCGAGCGTGTGCCGATGGTGATCGAGGCAACCGACCGCACCAGGGCCCAGCGTGTGCCGATGGTGCTCGAGGCAACCTGCCGCACCAGGGCCCAGCGTGTGCCGATGGTGGTCGAGGCAACCTGCCGCACCAGGGCCCAGCGTGTGCCGATGGTGCTGGGGGCAACCGCCCGCACCAGGGCCCAGCGTGTGCCGATGGTGATCGAGGCAACCGCCCGCACCAGGGCCCAGCGTGTGCCGATGGTGGTCGAGGCAAGCGCCCGCACCAGTGCCCAGCGTGTGCCGATGGTGGTCGAGGCAAGCGCCCGCACCAGGGCCCAGCTTTTGCCGATGGTGATCGAGGCAACCGGCCGCTCCAGGGCCCAGCGTGTGCCGATGGTTATCGGGGCAACCGGCCGCACCAGGGCCCAGGGTCTGCGGATGGTGCTCGAGGCAACCGCCCGCACCAAGGCTCAGCATGTGCCGCTGGTGATCGAGGCAACAACCCACACCAGGGCCCAGCTTGTGCCGATGGCGGTCGAGGCATGTGCCCGTACCGAAGGGCAGCCTATGCCGATGATGGTCGATGCATGTGCCATCACCATGCGTCATCATGTGCCATTGATGGTCGAGGCCTTGGCCGAAGTTCGATTTTGAGCCACGGTGCCCATGCTTGGCTCCAGCATGTGCTGGTGCCGCATTTTTTTCACTCGGGACAGCATCGCCGGAGCATCGCCGGAGCATCGCCGGAGTACCGCCGGAGAACCTGACCGGCGGCATTGGGGTTCCGGCGATTGGGAGGGGGGCCGGGGGGTGTGCGCACATGACGTGCGATGGGTGCTGGTGCTTGGCCCTTGTGTTGGCCCCCTATCCCTCATCAAACCTCTGAGAACTCACACCCCCTTAAAGAGCGTTTGAGATTTTACAGGTTTGCTGCCAGT
>NW_028323015.1:302500-305000 GCF_047325235.1 Durio zibethinus | reverse complement strand
AGGGCCCAGCGTGTGCCGATGGTGGTCGAGGCAAGCGCCCGCACCAGCGCCCAGCGTGTGCCGATGGTGCTCGAGGCAACCGACCGCACCAGGGCCCAGCGTGTGCCGATGGTGCTCGAGGCAACCTGCCGCACCAGGGCCCAGCGTGTGCCGATGGTGCTCGAGGCAACCTGCCGCACCAGGGCCCAGCGTGTGCCGATGGTGCTCGAGGCAAGCGCCCGCACCAGGGCCCAGCGTGTGCCGATGGTGGTCGAGGCAACCGCCCGCACCAGGGCCCAGCGTGTGCCGATGGTGCTCGAGGCAACCTGCCGCACCAGGGCCGAGCGTGTGCCGATGGTGGTCGGGGCAAGCGCCCGCACCAGGGCCCAGCGTGTGCCGATGGTGGTCGAGGCAACCTGCCGCACCAGGGCCCAGCGTGTGCCGATGGTGCTCGAGGCAACCGACCGCACCAGGGCCGAGCGTGTGCCGATGGTGGTCGAGGCAAGCGCCCGCACCAGGGCCCAGCGTGTGCCGATGGTGGTCGAGGCAACCTGCCGCACCAGGGCCCAGCGTGTGCCGATGGTGCTCGAGGCAACCGACCGCACCAGGGCCGAGCGTGTGCCGATGGTGCTCGAGGCAAGCGCCCGCACCAGGGCCCAGCGTGTGCCGATGGTGGTCGAGGCAACCTGCCGCACCAGGGCCCAGCGTGTGCCGATGGTGCTCGAGGCAACCTGTCGCACCAGGGCCCAGCGTGTGCCGATGGTGGTCGAGGCAAGCGCCCGCACCAGGGCCCAGCGTGTGCCGATGGTGGTCGAGGCAACCGCCCGCACCAGGGCCCAGCGTGTGCCGATGGTGGTCGAGGCAACCGCCCGCACCAGGGCCCAGCGTGTGCCGATGGTGCTCGAGGCAACCGACCGCACCAGGGCGGAGCGTGTGCCGATGGTGGTCGAGGCAAGCGCCCGCACCAGGGCCCAGCGTGTGCCGATGGTGGTCGAGGCAACCTGCCGCACCAGGGCCCAACGTGTGCCGATGGTGCTCGAGGCAACCGATCGCACCAGGGCCCAGCGTGTGCCGATGGTGCTCGAGGCAAGCTGCCGCACCAGGGCCCAGCATGTGCCGATGGTGGTCGAGGCAACCGCCCGCACCAGGGCCCAGCGTGTGCCGATGGTGATCGAGGCAACCGACCGCACCAGGGCCCAGCGTGTGCCGATGGTGCTCGAGGCAACCTGCCGCACCAGGGCCCAGCGTGTGCCGATGGTGGTCGAGGCAACCTGCCGCAGCAGGGCCCAGCGTGTGCCGATGGTGGTCGAGGCAACCGACCGCACCAGGGCCCAGCGTGTGCCGATGGTGGTCGAGGCAACCTGCCGCACCAGGGCCCAGCGTGTGCCGATGGTGGTCGAGGCAAGCGCCCGCACCAGGGCCCAGCGTGTGCCGATGGTGGTCGAGGCAACCTGCCGCACCAGGGCCCAGCGTGTGCCGATGGTGCTCGAGGCAACCGACCGCACCAGGGCCCAGCGTGTGCCGATGGTGGTCGAGGCAAGCGTCCGCACCAGGGCCCAGCGTGTGCCGATGGTGGTCGAGGCAACCGCCCGCACCAGGGCCCAGGGTGTGCCGATGGTGGTCGAGGCAACCGCCCGCACCAGGGCCCAGCGTGTGCCGATGGTGGTCGAGGCAACCTGCCGCACCAGGGCCCAGCGTGTGCCGATGGTGGTCGAGGCAAGCGCCCGCACCAGGGCCCAGCGTGTGCCGATGGTGCTCGAGGCTGCCGATGGTGGTCGAGGTAACCTGCCGCACCAGGGCCCAGCGTGTGCCGATGGTGCTCGAGGCAAGCTGCCGCACCAGGGCCCAGCGTGTGCCGATGGTGCTCGAGGCAACCGCCCGCACCAGGGCCGAGCGTGTGCCGATGGTGATCGAGGCAACCGCCCGCACCAGGGCCCAGCGTGTGCCGATGGTGGTCGAGGCAACCGCCCGCACCAGGGCCCAGCGTGTGCCGATGGTGGTCGAGGCAACCTGCCGCACCAGGGCCCAGCGTGTGCCGATGGTGGTCGAGGCAAGCGCCCGCACCAGGGCCCAGCGTGTGCCGATGGTGCTCGAGGCTGCCGATGGTGGTCGAGGCAACCTGCCGCACCAGGGCCCAGCGTGTGCCGATGGTGCTCGAGGCAACCGACCGCACCAGGGCCGAGCGTGTGCCGATGGTGCTCGAGGCAAGCTGCCGCACCAGGGCCCAGCGTGTGCCGATGGTGGTCGAGGCAACCGCCCGCACCAGGGCCGAGCGTGTGCCGATGGTGATCGAGGCAACCGACCGCACCAGGGCCCAGCGTGTGCCGATGGTGGTCGAGGCAACCTGCCGCACCAGGGCCCAGCGTGTGCCGATGGTGCTGGGGGCAACCGCCCGCACCAGGGCCCAGCGTGTGCCGATGGTGATCGAGGCAACCGCCCGCACCAGGGCCCAGCGTGTGCCGATGGTGGTCGAGGCAAGCGCCCGCACCAGTGCCCAGCGTGTGCCGATGGTGGTCGAGGC